>NC_140177.1:125096272-125118772 GCF_963971535.1 Notolepis coatsorum | reverse complement strand
GGTTGGAGGAGAGGAGGGGCGGAGAAATGTTTAATTCTGAAATGTGGAGAATTCTAATTCCTGATAAAGACGATGAGGTGAAACACATGTAAGAGAAAGGGGGGAGGAAGGAGGTATGTAAGAGGAGGAGAGAGAGGTTGAACAATATAAAGAAGCAAAAGAATAAGCGATAGAAGGTGGAGAGAGAGAGATGATGATGATGGAGAGCCAGCAGCAGAGGGGGAGAGATGCACGACAGAAGATGAATGGGAGCAAACCACAGCTCTTTAGTTAACAGGCCCAAGGTTGAACGCACTGCGCTTTGTCAATTAGTTGTGTGAATTTACATATTTAGTAAAAGGGTTGATGATATTAAGTGTGTGTGTGTGTGTGTGTGGCTCGCAGGATGTGGATGCATCAGAGATCAAAGTCCAGGTTTGCGTGTACGCCTTCGACCTGCTCTACCTCAACGGAGAGGTGAGTTACTGACCTAATGATGCTAATTATCCTGCCGCAATTACTTCGGAATGCGCTTGCAATCTCAAAACTGCGTTGTGTGTACGTGCGTGCACCTGGAACCGTGTTTGTGTGTGTGTGTGTGTACGTACGTGCGGAATGCCAATGACGGCGGAATTACTCCGGGCCGTATCTAGGTAACGGTTGGGAATGGATGCTCATTGTCATTCCTGCAGTGGAAACGATATCTGTGTGTGTGTGTGACCGTGTGTTGTTTTGTGTGTGTGTCGTTCTCACATTTCATCCTGATAATGATTGCGGCGCTCCAAGCCTCCGACTGGGAAATGTTTGTAATACCGTGCGTCTTTTCTGTCGGGGTTCTAACGTGCGTGTTCTTTGATGCGCGTGTTAGTCCCTGGTGCGCCAGCCGCTGTCCCGGCGCAGAGAGCTGCTGAAGGAGAGCTTCACGGAGGTGGAGGGCGAGTTCGTCTTCGCCCGCGCCATCGACTCCGACAACACGGACACCATCGCCGAGTTCCTGGAGCAGTCTGTCAGAGGTGTGAGGCTTACCTTCTGAGACAAAGTGGTTCCTTCCCACTGCCCTCAAACACTCACCAGCTGCTGTGTGTGTGTGTGTGTGTGTCTCTCTCTCTCTGTGTTCAGATTCCTGTGAGGGGCTGATGGTGAAGACTTTAGAGAAAGATGCCACCTATGAAATTGCCAAGCGCTCTCATAACTGGCTCAAGGTAAGAGAACGATGATTTGAAGCGCACACACACACACACACACACACACACACACACACACACACACACACACACACACACACACAGCACTCATGAAGGTGGGTGCATATTCACGTACTTTAATAATAATAATAATAATAATACACTTTATTTGTATAGCACCTTTCATACAGAAACTGCAGCTCCAAGTCCTTTACAACAGAAAAAGACATGGCATAAAATGAGCACATAAAGTGCAGACATATAAAATCACAGTTTTTCACATTAGGATCTAACATCCCAACAGGCCACAAATCAAATCAAATCAAATGTATTTGTAAGGCCCGACAACACACGTTAATGTCCCCATGGGCCATGCTTTGTCAATTAGTTGTGAGTGAATTTACATATTTTATATTTTGTAAAAGGGTTGATGATATTAAGTGTGTCACCTTGTTTATGGTTTGATTAAGTTTTAAATAGACAATAATAAAAAGAGTGAGATAAAATAGACGGAGTAAAATAGTGCTGTGCAATAAAATAGTAGAATAGAATAGACATAAAATGAGCACATAAAGGGCAGACATACAAAATAAAAAGGTCTTCTTTTTTTTTACAGTGCAATAAAATAGTTCTGGATTACTGTTAAACAGTTCAAAGTCGTCTTTACATTCTCCGTTTGGTATATCCACAGTTTAAAACCTGACGGTCTTCCCTCCTGTTTGATACCCACTTTGACCCTTCGAACCGCCCACTCAGGGCAAACCTCCCTCTCAGGGCGCAGTTCCCTCTCTCAGGGCAAACCTCCCTCTCAGGGCGCAGTTCCCTCTCTCAGGGCAAACCTCCCTCTCAGGGCGCAGTTCCCTCTCTCAGGGCAAACCTCCCTCTCAGGGCGCAGTTCCCTCTCTCAGGGCAAACCTCCCTCTCAGGGCGCAGTTCCCTCTCTCAGGGCAAACCTCCCTCTCAGGGCGCAGTTCCCTCTCTCAGGGCAAACCTCCCTCTCAGGGCGCAGTTCCCTCTCTCAGGGCAAACCTCCCTCTCAGGGCGCAGTTCCCTCTCTCAGGGCAAACCTCCCTCTCAGGGCGCAGTTCCCTCTCTCAGGGCAAACCTCCCTCTCAGGGCGCAGTTCCCTCTCAGGGCAAACCTCCCTCTCAGGGCGCAGTTCCCTCTCTCAGGGCGCAGTTCTCAGGGTGCAGTTCTCTCTCTCAGGGTGCAGTTCCCTCTCTCAGGGCAAACCTCCCTCTCAGGGCGCAGTTCCCTCTCTCAGGGCAAACCTCCCTCTCAGGGTGCAGGTCCCTCTCTCAGGGCGCAGTTCCCTCTCTCAGGGCGCAGTTCCCTCTCTCAGGGCGCAGTTCCCTCTCTCAGGGCGCAGTTCCCTCTCTCAGGGCACAGTTCCCTCTCTCAGGGCGCAGTTCCCTCTCTCAGGGCGCAGTTCCCTCTCTCAGGGCGCAGTTCCCTCTCTCAGGGCGCAGTTCCCTCTCTCAGGGTGCAGTTCCCTCTCTCAGGGCGCAGTTCCCTCTCTCAGGGTGCAGTTCCCTCTCTCAGGGCGCAGTTCTCAGGGTGCAGTTCCCTCTCTCAGGGTGCAGTTCCCTCTCTCAGGGTGCAGTTCTCAGGGTGCAGTTCTCTCTCTCAGGGTGCAGTTCCCTCTCTCAGGGTGCAGTTCTCAGGGTGCAGTTCCCTCTCTCAGGGTGCAGTTCCCTCTCTCAGGGTGCAGTTCTCAGGGTGCAGTTCTCTCTCTCAGGGTGCAGTTCCCTCTCTCAGGGCGCAGTTCCCTCTCTCAGGGCGCAGTTCCCTCTCTCAGGGCGCAGTTCCAGGCCTGGGTCCTACACAGTTTTAAAGCCTGACAGTCTTTCTTGTTTGATACCCAATTACCCACACAGTTTAATACCCCGACAGTTCTGAACCTGTAATAAAAAGTAATAGACAGATGTAGATGCCCACGCTCACTATGCAAGTTGATGATCTATCCTTGTGAAAAATATCAACTCGGAATGACACTTAGTTGATCTTAGCGCTAAGAACATCTTAGCCTCTTGACTCAGAATGACACTTAGTTGATCTTAGCGCTAAGAACATCTTAGCCTCTTGACTCAGAATGACACTTAGTTGATCTTAGCGCTAAGAACATCTTAGCCTCTTGACTCAGAATGACACTTAGTTGATCTTAGCGCTAAGAACATCTTAGCCTCTTGACTCAGAATGACACTTAGTTGATCTTAGCACTAAGAACATCTTAGCCTCTTGACTCAGAATGACACTTAGTTGATCTTAGCACTAAGAACATCTTAGCCTCTTGACTCAGAATGACACTTAGTTGATCTTAGCACTAAGAACATCTTAGCCTCTTGACTCAGAATGACACTTAGTTGATCTTAGCACTAAGAACATCTTAGCCTCTTGACTCAGAATGACACTTAGTTGATCTTAGCACTAAGAACATCTTAGCCTCTTGACTCAGAATGACACTTAGTTGATCTTAGCACTAAGAACATCTTAGCCTTTTGGCTCAGAATGACACTTAGTTCAGTTGTTTTTTATTTCGGGTTTTGGACACATAACAACGGTCATTCCATAAATCTGCAACGTTTTACCAGCTGCTATTGCAGCGTTGTCCAAAGGGCTAGTGGCCCTGTGGCCCCTCTGTCCTGTGGCCCCTCTGTCCTGACCCTGTGGCCCCTCTAACCCTGTGGCCCCTCTGTCCTGTGGCCCCTCTGTCCTGACCCTGTGGCCCCTCTAACCCTGTGGCCCCTCTGTCCTGACCCTGTGGCCCCTCTGTCCTCTAACCCTGTGGCCCCTCTGTCCTCTAACCCTGTGGCCCCTCTGTCCTCTGACCCTGTGGCCCCTCTGTCCTCTAACCCTGTGGCCCCTCTGTCCTCTGACCCTGTGGCCCCTCTGTCCTCTAACCCTGTGGCCCCTCTGTCCTCTAACCCTGTGGCCCCTCTGTCCTCTAACCCTGTGGCCCCTCTGTCCTCTGACCCTGTGGCCCCTCTGTCCTCTAACCCTGTGGCCCCTCTGTCCTCTAACCCTGTGGCCCCTCTGTCCTCTAACCCTGTGGCCCCTCTGTCCTGACCCTGTGGCCCCTCTAACCCTGTGGCCCCTCTGTCCTGACCCTGTGGCCCCTCTGTCCTCTAACCCTGTGGCCCCTCTGTCCTCTAACCCTGTGGCCCCTCTGTCCTCTAACCCTGTGGCCCCTCTAACCCTGTGGCCCCTCTGTCCTCTAACCCTGTGGCCCCTCTGTCCTCTAACCCTGTGGCCCCTCTGTCCTCTAACCCTGTGGCCCCTCTGTCCTCTAACCCTGTGGCCCCTCTAACCCTGTGGCCCCTCTGTCCTCTAACCCTGTGGCCCCTCTGTCCTCTAACCCTGTGGCCCCTCTGTCTTCTGACCCTGTGGCCCCTCTGTCCTCTAACCCTGTGGCCCCTCTGTCCTCTAACCCTGTGGCCCCTCTGTCCTCTAACCCTGTGGCCCCTCTGTCCTCTAACCCTGTGGCCCCTCTGTCCTCTAACCCTGTGGCCCCTCTAACCCTGTGGCCCCTCTGTCCTCTAACCCTGTGGCCCCTCTGTCCTCTAACCCTGTGGCCCCTCTAACCCTGTGGCCCCTCTAACCCTGTGGCCCCTCTAACCCTGTGGCCCCTCTGTCCTAACACCCTGTGGCCCCTCTGTCCTCTAACCCTGTGGCCCCTCTGTCCTAACACCCTGTGGCCCCTCTGTCCTCTAACCCTGTGGCCCCTCTGTCCTCTAACCCTGTGGCCCCTCTGTCCTCTGACCCTGTGGCCCCTCTGTCCTCTAACCCTGTGGCCCCTCTGTCCTGACCCTGTGGCCCCTCTGTCCTCTGACCCTGTGGCCCCTCTGTCCTCTAACCCTGTGGCCCCTCTGTCCTCTAACCCTGTGGCCCCTCTGTCCTCTAACCCTGTGGCCCCTCTGTCCTAACACCCTGTGGCCCCTCTGTCCTCTAACCCTGTGGCCCCTCTGTCCTCTAACCCTGTGGCCCCTCTGTCCTCTAACCCTGTGGCCCCTCTGTCCTCTAACCCTGTGGCCCCTCTGTCCTGACCCTGTGGCCCCTCTGTCCTGACCCTGTGGCCCCTCTGTCCTCTAACCCTGTGGCCCCTCTGTCCTCTGACCCTGTGGCCCCTCTGTCCTCTAACCCTGTGGCCCCTCTGTCCTCTAACCCTGTGGCCCCTCTGTCCTGACCCTGTGGCCCCTCTGTCCTCTAACCCTGTGGCCCCTCTGTCCTCTGACCCTGTGGCCCCTCTGTCCTCTAACCCTGTGGCCCCTCTGTCCTCTGACCCTGTGGCCCCTCTGTCCTCTAACCCTGTGGCCCCTCTGTCCTCTAACCCTGTGGCCCCTCTAACCCTGTGGCCCCTCTGTCCTGACCCTGTGGCCCCTCTGTCCTCTAACCCTGTGGCCCCTCTGTCCTCTGACCCTGTGGCCCCTCTGTCCTCTGACCCTG
This sequence comes from Notolepis coatsorum, assembly GCF_963971535.1. Lineage (NCBI taxonomy): Eukaryota > Metazoa > Chordata > Actinopteri > Aulopiformes > Paralepididae > Notolepis > Notolepis coatsorum. Next base: position 125,113,166 of record NC_140177.1, on the reverse strand, counting down.
TGGCCCCTCTGTCCTCTGACCCTGTGGCCCCTCTGTCCTCTAACCCTGTGGCCCCTCTGTCCTCTAACCCTGTGGCCCCTCTGTCCTCTAACCCTGTGGCCCCTCTGTCCTCTAACCCTGTGGCCCCTCTGTCCTCTGACCCTGTGGCCCCTCTGTCCTCTAACCCTGTGGCCCCTCTGTCCTCTAACCCTGTGGCCCCTCTGTCCTCTAACCCTGTGGCCCCTCTAACCCTGTGGCCCCTCTAACCCTGTGGCCCCTCTAACCCTGTGGCCCCTCTGTCCTGTGGCCCCTCTAACCCTGTGGCCCCTCTGTCCTAACACCCTGTGGCCCCTCTGTCCTCTAACCCTGTGGCCCCTCTGTCCTAACACCCTGTGGCCCCTCTGTCCTCTAACCCTGTGGCCCCTCTGTCCTCTGACCCTGTGGCCCCTCTGTCCTCTAACCCTGTGGCCCCTCTAACCCTGTGGCCCCTCTGTCCTCTAACCCTGTGGCCCCTCTGTCCTAACACCCTGTGGCCCCTCTGTCCTGACCCTGTGGCCCCTCTGTCCTCTAACCCTATGGCCCCTCTGTCCTCTAACCCTGTGGCCCCTCTGTCCTGACCCTGTGGCCCCTCTGTCCTCTAACCCTGTGGCCCCTCTGTCCTGACCCTGTGGCCCCTCTGTCCTGACCCTGTGGCCCCTCTGTCCTCTAACCCTGTGGCCCCTCTGTCCTGACCCTGTGGCCCCTCTGTCCTCTAACCCTGTGGCCCCTCTGTCCTGACCCTGTGGCCCCTCTGTCCTCTAACCCTGTGGCCCCTCTGTCCTCTAACCCTGTGGCCCCTCTGTCCTCTAACCCTGTGGCCCCTCTGTCCTCTAACCCTGTGGCCCCTCTGTCCTCTAACCCTGTGGCCCCTCTGTCCTCTAACCCTGTGGCCCCTCTGTCCTCACCCTGTGGCCCCTCTGTCCTAACCCTGTGGCCCCTCTGTCCTCTAACCCTGTGGCCCCTCTGTCCTCTAACCCTGTGGCCCCTCTGTCCTCACCCTGTGGCCCCTCTGTCCTAACCCTGTGGCCCCTCTGTCCTGACCCTGTGGCCCCTCTGTCCTGACCCTGTGGCCCCTCTGTCCTCACCCTGTGGCCCCTCTGTCCTGACCCTGTGGCCCTTCTGTCCTAACACCCTGTGGCCCCTCTGTCCTGACCCTGTGGCCCCTCTGTCCTCTAACCCTGTGGCCCCTCTGTCCTGACCCTGTGGCCCCTCTAACCCTGTGGCCCCTCTGTCCTGACCCTGTGGCCCCTCTGTCCTGACCCTGTGGCCCCTCTGTCCTGACCCTGTGGCCCCTCTGTGTCCTGTCAGTTGAAGAAGGACTACCTGGAGGGTGTGGGCGACACGGTGGACCTGTGTGTGATCGGAGCCTACCTGGGGAAGGGCAAGAGGGCGGGCAGCTACGGGGGCTTCCTGCTGGCCTGCTACGACGAGGACAACGAGGAGTTCCAGTCCGTCTGCAAGGTGAGTGTGGAGCCAGAGGGACGGAGGAGGTGATGTGATGGACCAGAGTTAGGGTGTGTCTCTGTTCTACCAGTTAAACATATGTTGAGTCTCTGTTCTATCAGGTAAAAATATGTTGAGTCTCTGTTCTATCATTTAAAAGTGTGAGGAATCTCGGTTCTATCGTTTAAAAAGTATGTTGAGTCTCTGTTCTATCATTTAAAAGTATGTGCTATCATTTAAAAGTATGTTCTATCATTTGAAAATATGTTGAGTCTCTGTTCTCTCATTTAAAAGTATGTTCTATCATTTAAAAGTATGTTGTGTCTCTGTTCTATCATTTAAAAGTATGTTGTGTCTCTGTTCTATCATTTAAAAGTATGTTGAGTCTCTGTTCTATCATTTAAAAGTATGTTGAATCTGTTGTATAATTTAAAACAGTGGAGGCTGGTGACTTTTTAGGTGAAGCACAAATTATTATATTATATATTAAATTATATTTTTAAAACATCCCCCACTGTGTGTCAGTGGTCAGTGGACACAAATGAAAACATAATATTAATATACACTATATATTAATATTAATACCAACACCAATCAATTAATTAATATTAATATCAATATACATACTAATATACTATCAATACTACTATTGAATATACATAAACTATTCATTTCATTTACACTATACATTTCATCAAACCAGCATGTCATGTCTCCTTTAACTGTGGGTGAAAGCGGTCCGAGAACTACAATGCCTGGCAATGTTTACTTCTGCATCTCACGCAACACACACAAGCCACCGGTCGTTTCAGACACAAACCCACACACAACGGACAAGATAGCAGTTCTCATTCATAAGAGCACACCAAAGTTCCACCACATGAATCTCACTGTGACAAATCAGCAGAGCCACAGAGGCACTAGATTAGCCGTGCATCAGCAAAGTACGCTAGCCTAGCCACAAGCTAGCGGCAACATTCATTCATTCATTCATTCACCACTAACACAGTGCACATGCAAATATTATCTGCAGGCTGCATTAGCAGCCAGCAGCCAACGTGATACATTACATTGTGTTTATATGTGACATAGCCAAGTTAATAACGTTTCAATCCCTTAATTAAGTCTCTAAACAATTCGGCTGGCTAACGTTAGCTATCAGCAAAGTACGCTAGCCTAGCCACAAGCTAGCGGCAACATTCATTAAATTACACTAACACAGTGCACATGCAAATATTATCTGCAGGCTGCATTAGCAGCCAGCAGCCAACGTGATACATTACATTGTGTTTATATGTGACATAGCCAAGTTAACAACGTTTCAATCCCTTAATCAAGTCTCTAAACAATTCGGCTGGCTAACGTTAGCCATTAGCAAAGAACGCTAGCCTAGCCACAAGCTAGCGGCAACATTCATTCATTTACACTAACACAGTGCACATGCAAATATTATCTGCAGGCTGCATTAGCAGCCAGCAGCCAACGTGATACATTACATTGTGTTTATATGTGACATAGCCAAGTTAACAACGTTTCAATCCCTTAATCAAGTCTCTAAACAATTCGGCTGGCTAACGTTAGCCATCCGCAAAGTACGCTAGCCTAGCCACAAGCTAGCGGCAACATTCATTCATTTACACTTAACACAGTGCACATGCAAATATTATCTGCAGGCTGCATTAGTAGCCAACGTGATACATTACATTGTGTTTATGTGTGACATAGCCAAGTTAACAACATTTCAATCCCTTAATCAAGTCTACTACAAGTATTGTTCTCTAAACAGTTAGCTAACGTTAGCATCCATGCTAAGCAGGCTTTCGTTTTACAAACACTACAACTTACTTTTTTCTGATCCAGGTGCATAAGTCCACTTCTTCATGTTGCTCAGTTGCTTGTTTATACTTCGGTCCTAATGTTGGCGCAAAGTTTAATTTAGCCTACTGTGTTACAGCTGTACTGTAAACTACTAGCTTGCTAAGCTAGTAGCTAGCTTCAAGTTAGCTTGCCTTCACAGTCCAAGATGGCACGTTCACGTCAACTTTGTAACTACACTAGTCTTCAACTGAGATAAAAAATATATATATATCATCCATTAAGTAAACGATGCAGTGCACAACAATAAGTGAACAAGTGAATAAAGATCTTAAAATATGAATGATTATATTAGGCAAATTAATGTTCTTCAGGCAAATTGCACACATGAGATGATGGAACACAACTTTGACTAGAACACTGAAGCCAGTCCAGCTGCAGTTCCGCAGGTATTTTTGCCAGGCAGACTCTGATTGGATTTCAAAGGCTGCCAATCATTCATCCTCCGTGTATTATTGGATTGTCAAGGCTGTCAATCATTCAACTCCATTCAATGGCAAGAGTTTAACTGCACAGATCGTGCTTGGATGAAGTTAATAGCCTATTTTGATTGGCTATTATTTATTATTTATTTAACATTGGGTCAACCTGTGAAGTTATTCTGCACGAATATTACTGCAGTCATTACTGCAGTGCAGGCCTGCTCAGAGCTGGCAATTTTGGCAATTTTTTACAGAGAAACTTTTCGAAAAAAAAAAATAATAATAATAATAAAAAAAAAAATATATATATATATGTAAATTAATAATAATTATGAATTATGAGTGAATTTGTGTTTCACGTGTTGTCATAGAGAAACCTCCACTGATTTAAAAGTACCGGTATGTTGAATCTCTATAATTTAAAAGTATGTTGAATCTGTTGTATTTAAAAGTATGTTGAATCTGTTGTATAATTTAAAAGTATGTTGAATCTATCATTTAAAAGTGTGTTGAATCTGTTCTATAATTTAAAAGTATGTTGAATCTGTTCTATAATTTAAAAGTATGTTGAATCTGTTCTATAATTTAAAAGTCTTGAATCTGTTATATTTAAAAGTATGTTGAATCTGTTCTATAATTTAAAAGTGTTGAATCTGTTATATTTAAAAGCATGTTGAATCTGTTCTATAATTTAAAAGTGTTGAATCTGTTATATTTAAAAGCATGTTGAATCTGTTCTATAATTTAAAAGTGTTGAATCTGTTATATTTAAAAGCATGTTGAATCTCATGTTATATTTGACGTTCCTGTGATTTGATCAGCGGATTCAGATAAAGGATTTAAAATGTGTGCATGTGATTTAAAATGTGTGCATGTGGTTTAAAATCGAGGATTGGGTTCAATTCACTTTAATATTCCATCAGTTGAAGAAGTGGATTTATTTCATATTTAATTTCCAAAAAGCTGTCGGCGTGAGAAGGTTGTCTTGTCCAACCTAGATAAGAAAAGGTATTAAAAGAGAATGATCTGTAATTAAAAATAATTACATTTTCTATTTGCACATTAAACTGATTGCATTGAAAGTGTATTGATCCTAACCTTGGTGTGTGTGTGTGTGTGTGTGTGTGTGTGTGTGTGTGTGTGTGTGTGTGTTGAGGCTGTCCTCTTTCCCAAAAATTTACTTTAAATTAAGCCCTAATGTGTACAAGTCCGCGAAGGAGTGTGTGTGTGACTATAGAAGGCACTCTGTGTATGTGCACGTGTGTTTGTGTGTGTGTGTGTGACTATAGAAGGCACTCTGTGTATGTGCACGTGTGTGTGTGTGTGTGTGTGTGTGACTATGGAAGGCACTCTGTGTATGTGCACGTGTGTGTTTGTGTGTGTGTGTGTGACTATAGAAGGCACGCTGTGTATGTGCACATGCGTGTGTGTTTGTGTGTGTGTGTGTGACTATAGAAGGCACGCTGTGTATGTGCACATGCGTGTGTGTGTCTGTGTGTGTGTGTGTGTTCACCTGGCTTGCGGCTGTCACTCTCTCCGGGAATTGAGTTTGAGCCAAAACCATAATGCGTGAGCACGACTGCACATGTGTTTGAGCACGAGTGAGCAGTGTGCGTGAGTCTGTGAGTGAGCAGTGTGTGTGTGTCTGTGTGTGTGCGTGTGCGTGAGCGAGCGAGCGTGACAACGTGACAAGTGGATCAGACTCCGGTAGACGGCTGTCCTGCTGAATCCTCATATCTCCACAGAGGTGAAGTAATCAGGGGCGACAGTGGCTCGGGAGGTAGAGCAGTCGTCTGGGTAAACTAGAGGTTCCCGGTTCGATTCCCGGGCAGCAAGACACTTGACCCCTGATTGCTCTCGATGAGCAGGTTGGCACCTTGCACGGTCGCCTCCGCCGTCTGTGTGTAAATTAGAGATGTTCCGATACCATTTTTCCCTTTCCGATCCGATTCCGATACCTAAGCTTTGGGTATCGGCCGATACCGATATTTATCCGATACCAGTGCATAAAAAAAAAATTAAAAAAAAATTATATAAATTATACTTTTTTTTTTTTTTTTTTTTTTCCAGATACTGTTATACTGTTTTTTAGTAATAACTAGAACGTATGGTATTTATTCAACAACAGGTGATTGTATAGATTTGTATTAGTATCATTAATCAATGAGTATGGGCTGCAGCACTGCAGATATACCCTACTCCAATGATCCACACGGACATTAAACGGTGTTGCACTCGCTACTCAGTGGCTCTGCAGATATACCCTATTCAGTCTGTAAGCTAGTGGCAGATAGAACGTTCATGTTGTGATTTTTGATGCAAAATAAATATTCAACATTCTCTTTTGAAACTCCGCCTCAGACTCTTATCCTTTGGCACTTGCTGTACTTTGCTTGCAGGTCTGCAGCCATTATTGCTGGATTATGTGAATAGCACCAACTTTAGACACGGTAACGTTATCAAGCTAAGCTAACTGACCTAGCTCGCCTTCCCGCATCGACATTAAGATAACGTTAGTAATAGTCAGCTAACGCTAGTCCGTAGCTACTTAACTTAAATACAATTCACCGTGGGTGCATTATTGTTGATAGACGGTCACGGACAGTGTTAGGTCCTGGAGAAAGGACAGGCGATCATCTGATTTGATGTAACGTTAAAAGCGGATGTTGTTCCAACTAGCTATCTTTCCAGCTAATGCTATCATAACACCAGCCAAACACATCCCGATTCCCGTCCGAGCTCCCCGTCACACCAGCACTGTCGGGGACAATGGAATTTAAGAAAGTGTATCTGCTGTTAAAATGACACAGCATCACACTTTAAAACATGTTCATTTTATAATCCTCACTCTCCGCAGGACTCGGCAGGAGATAAATTACATCATGGGATCGGAGGCTAGAATTTACGTGTACTCGCCGATACCGATACTAGCATTTTAGGCAGTATCGGCGGCATTTCCGATACTAGTATCGGTATCGGAACAACTCTAGTGTAAATGTGTGAGTGAATGGGTAAAATGTGAGGAACACATTGTAAAGCGCTTTGGATTAAAAACTGCTATATAAATGCAACCATTTAATCATGTTACCCAAAGGTAAAAAGGTAGCACACACGGGTACTTCAGGAGAGTTGACTAATCTCAATTTCAACAAGTTATTCTAGTCATGTCAACAAACATGCTAATGTTTTGGCCCAGCGGTCTTCATCAGAGCGTGGAAGACAGGTGTTTGGCTTAAAGGAACAACACGCCAACCATGATGGGAACATGCGTGTACCGTCTTCTCCAGGGTCGGACAAGAAGATGGGATTATCCTCTCTGGTGCGTTCAGTAGAAAGCTTATCCGGTTGCAAGCTAGCACAAATTAACGGAAGTGGATACGGACCACTAGTCTAGTTTAAGATGAACAAAGTACTACGTCCCAAAAGCGAGTAGAGTAGATATGATATGATATGATACATTTATTTATATTGCGCGCCCCTCAACCAATAGTTACATCGGCCCGGGGCGCAGACAGGAACAATATGAAAACGGACTAAATACATGCAGGCCAACCAAGGAGATAGAGAACAGACAGACATAATACACCAGTCATGCTACAATACAAAACTAGCTCACGGATTGTTTATGGCGGAAAGGTGGATTTTGAGCATGGCTTTAACGGTCCGTAGAGTGCTTGCAGATTTTAAGTTGAGTGGGAGCTTGTTCCAGAGGGTCGGTGCTGCGACTGCTAATGTTCCGTTACCCTTCGTCACCAGTCTTGTTTGTGGGATTTTAAGGCAGATTTGGTTGGAATATAGATAGAGTAGAGTCGAGTAGAGTAGGTACCATGCAGTGGAAAAGCGGCTGAAGGTCTGGTAAACAGAGTTTGTTCGGAGGTCCTGCTGAGTGGCGTCGCAGTGTCGTCCTGGTTTCCACTTTCTGATGGAATGCATTGACTTGGTTTGTTGTGCAGAAAGACTTCAGTTAGGAGGGAGGGATGTGCTGTACAGAAAGACTTCAGTTAGGAGGGAGGGATGTGCTGTACAGAAAGACTTCAGTTAGGAGGGAGGGATGTGCTGTACAGAAAGACTTCAGTTAGGAGGGAGGGATGTGCTGTACAGAAAGACTTCAGTTAGGAGGGAGGGATGTGCTGTACAGAAAGACTTCAGTTAGGAGGGAGGGATGTGCTGTACAGAGACTTCAGTTAGGAGGGAGGGATGTGCTGTACAGAAAGACTTCAGTTAGGAGGGAGGGATGTGCTGTACAGAAAGACTTCAGTTAGGAGGGAGGGATGTGCTGTACATTTTGCCCTCTTTGTAGTCTGGTCCCTTTCATGTTTCTTTTGTTTTGTACTCCGAGCTCCTTTGTGAAGGTATCAGGTTTAGCCTGTAGCTGGACCTGAGCATCAGCACTCTGTTCTGTTTCTTCTTTAGTCTTCAATTCTGAGCTTGTTCTTTCAGTCAGTATTATGTGTAATATAAGTGGTACACCTTTTATGATACAAGGGAACCTACCCTTTATTAGAGCCATATGAAATCCGTAAAAAAAGAAATTCCAAATTCCATAATCCCCCCCCCCATTCAGTTTTCAACGTACCAAAACGTTCCATCTTCTCCCGAAAACTGAATTCCAGTCCAGATTGGGGCAAATTCTGCAATATTCCACGTTGTACAGTTGATAAAAGTTTTATTGGTCGATTCCGTGAATGTGGATTTCATATGGCTCTACCCTTTATTTCTGGTGCAGTGTAAAGTCACCATCATACATTACCTTAGTGTGAGCATACAATATTTTATATAAATGAATAAATACAATTACACATTTTTATTAAACACCCAGTGAAAAGACCTTTTTACCTTTTTATTGTTTTTTCAACATGGAAAGTTCTATTTAGGTGTTTTGAACCTCCAATGTGAACCTTTCCCTCAGTGAGTCACAGCCATTTATTGTTCTGGGTGGGTTTTTTCTTTTTGCAGATGATGAGAAAATACATACATTTTGGTGTTGCCTTCATATTAGGAGGACCAATATCTCCCTGCAATTTACCCCCCCTCCACACACACACACACACACACACACACACACACACACACACACACACACACACACACACACACACACACACAAAAGGCCCCTCCATCATATAGCTCTCCTCCTTTTCTGTTGTGGGCTCCTATCAACGCCCCTCTGCATCGTATCCAAATAGCATAGTAGAGTTACACACATGAATCATCAACAGGTGATTTTCATTCAAGCTGCACAATAAATTATATAGTAGTCAGATCAATTGATAAAACAGTAGGCTACTTCAAACCATAGCTTCAAACACATCAAGTCCTCTACTTTGATTGTCATCATCACTGTCTCCGCTATCTGGCTCAGAGTCCTTTTCATTTATATTTTCTGGATCGTCCTCAACATCCACAACAAGTTCCAATACGTGTTGAGTATTATACATTCAGGTCCATAAGTATTTGGACATTGACACAATTTTCACAATTCTGGCTCTGTACACCAACACAGTGGACTGGAAAAGACATTGTTGTGTTAAGATGTGCTTTAAGTGCAAACATTCAACTTTAATTTGAGGACATTTACATCCAAATCGGGTGAACAGTGTAGGAATTACAACAGTTTCTACATGCCCCCCCCCCCTTTTTTCTTAACCCTTTCACTACCACACTACAGAAGGTTAACCTTTCACTACCACACTACATCGGTTAACCGTCTGTAGTGTGGTAGTGAAAGGGTTAACCTTCTGTAGTGTGGTAGTGAAAGGGTTAAACATTTGTCGTGTGGCAGTGAAAGGGTTAAGGGACCAAAATGAATTGGACAAACTAACTCATGAATAAAATTGTCACCTTTAATTAGGGATGCTCGATATTGGCTTTTTAACATTACATATCTCTTGTCGTGTAATTAACACAACATTATGCATACTTTGACAATAAATTAAAAAAAGAAAAAATAATTATCCACTTTTTCTCCCCATTTTCTATTTTTCTCCCATCCCAATTTCGTATTATCCAATTCTTCCCTCCCCTGTCTTGGAACGTTGCTAGACTATGCCTCCCACTGGTCTGTTGTCGTGAGGATAGAAGCCTTGCATCACGTGTCCCCTCCGGTACACGAGGAGGCAGCCTGTCGCATCTTTTCACCTGAACAGCGCGATCTCTCAGTGGCGAGGAGTAACGCGTGGGAGGCTCACGCTGCCCCTGTCACTTCCTGCTTCCGTCGCACCGGCGTCCCCAAACCGACCTGTAGGAGTCGCTGTCCACAACGTCAAATCCCCACCCACCAGCTTTCCCACCCTCTAACACTTACACAATTGTGTTAGTATGAACGACCGGCCAGCCGGTAGCAACGCCGAGAGCTGGGCTCGAACCCAGCGTCTCCAGCGTTAGAGGCGAGCGCCTTGCCCACTGTGCCAAATCAGCCGCCCATATAATAATTTGTTCTTACTTGCTTGCCTGGGTAAATAAAGGTTAAATAAATGTTAAAAAATATAATATCGGACATCCCTACTGTAACTGAGGGGTACAATTCCCTGACTGTATTGATAAGTATGGTATCATTAAACCACTACCGTCTTATGCACTTTAATTACTGGCCATACAGTACATGATATATATAATGATGAACACTTCCCACAATGAAATTGGTTCCACACAAAGTTGTAATTAAGTATTTATTGCAGCAAAAGGTACATAATATACTTCTCTATTTCACTTTGAATGCGCTTATAAGGCAAAGGAATTTGCGTAGGCAAATCAATAACGAATGTCCATTCTCTGGTTACGCAGGAGGTAATTATACAACCTGAATCTTAGGGAATTATATCTATGGTACACTAGTAATATAGCGGGAGATACTGGAAGGGTCCCCCCGGTTGTAAGCCAGCAAGGGTAGAGGATCTGTCGGTAATAGAGTCTGGGTCAACGATGATAAGGAGACTCCGAGTACGGGAGATGGTGCAATAAGATCTTGATCCACAGATGAATACAGCTGTTCTCCGTAGCATGTAGCTCCACAGGGAAGAAAGCTAGCCTGCCTCAGGCTTCTGAGGGGCAGACTCGACGTGGCTCCTCACAGGGTAAATCCCACACACTGGTGGGCGTCGGCGATTCTCCGCTCCATTAATTACAGGACCAAAAGCAAATATAATCCAGCCGTAAAGGGCTATGCAGTCGTCGGGTAGATAATCCAGTGTACATGTCCACACGGTCCTCGTCTAGGGCTCCTCGGGTGAAAGCGCCATGAAAGCAGCCCAGCCTGGATAAGCTCTCTAGCTGATACGAGGAAAACGTTGGTGATGCTGGTCACTGTAGAACTTTAGCCGCACGATACACTATACACAATTAGACTATTACTGACTTAATAGAATATGTCGCACTCGACGGTATAGCGCCAAACTCTGACACTTCAGTTATTAATTCGCACGCGGTCTCAATGCTCTATTTGGGGCCAAACAGGCCATACTTCACCGCACGTCGTATCGTGGGTGAGGCTTCAACTTATTGGGTAACATACTTCTGTATTCACCTGCGCCGTATTTATACGCTTAGATGAATAAACTAGTACCAGCTTTATTCCTGTCTCATATCCTTGCGCAATACCATTCATGTCCAGGCATGTCCCCGGCGGTGACTTTGAACCTGACTTTGGAGGCATGGCCTTGGCGCCTGTGGACCGCTGTCCAATAGGAGAATGAAATATTATGGTCTGTACTAGGCTAAAGGGATATTCCGTGTATATGTACAAGGAATATACAAGGGATATCAAACGATATACAAATATTATGCAATATATATCAATCAATAAATATATATATTCGGTTTAATCTGATCCTTTGTAACACCTACTTTTAATACGTGGTTGCGAATCCTTTGCCGTCAAGCCTGAAGTCTGGAACCCGTAGACATCACCAGACACTGGGTTTCATCCCTGGTGATGCTCTGCCTCTACTAGTGAAATGCTGCTCAACTGGATTCAGGCCATGTGATCGCCTTATGGATGCAGGGGATTCACGAGCCCGCATTCGGAAAAGAGATGAAGGCCGATCTAGATATTTCAAGATTCTAGTCACTTCCGCGGTGACGGAGAGAGATGCGCCTTTAATTTTGACGGAGAGAAGAGAATCGTAAAGGGTTCCAAAGATGTTTTGCAAAACATGTCTAAATTCTTATGTAGAGTAATCTATTATTATTATCTTTATGTAATAATACATTCACAGCTTTTAGAAGTATTCCCCCCCCCCCCATGTATCCCCTCCCTACTTCCCATTTCCCCACGTGGAAGGCACCTGATTGGATAAATGACATGCTGGTGCTCTAGTGCGACATCTGGCGGCTAGGTACCCAAACCACCACCACCAGGCCCCTCCTCTTCATCAAACCCCCACCAGGCCCCTCCTCTTCATCAAACCTCCACCAGGCCCCTCCTCTTCATCAAACCCCACCAGGCCCCTCCTCTTCATCAAACCCCACCAGGGCCCCTCCTCTTCATCAAACCCCCACCAGGCCCCTCCTCTTCATCAAACCCCCACCAGGCCCCTCTTCATCAAACCCCCACCAGGCCCCTCCTCTTCATCAAACCCCCACCAGGCCCCTCCTCTTCATCAAACCCCCACCAGGCCCCTCCTCTTCATCAAACCCCCACCAGGCCCCTCCTCTTCATCAAACCCCCACCAGGCCCCTCCTCTTCATCAAACCCCCACCAGGCCCCTCCTCTTCATCAAACCCCCACCAGGCCCCTCCTCTTCATCAAACCCCACTAGGCCCTTCTTCATCAAACCCCCACCAGGCCCCTCCTCTTCATCAAACCCCACTAGGCCCTTCTTCATCAAACCCCCACCAGGCCCCTCCTCTTCATCAAACCCCCACCAGGGCCCCTCCTCTTCATCAAACCCCCACCAGGGCCCCTCCTCTTCATCAAACCCCACCAGGCCCCTCCTCTTCATCAAACCCCCACCAGGCCCCTCCTCTTCATCAAACCCCCACCAGGCCCCTCCTCTTCATCAAACCCCCACCAGGCCCCTCCTCTTCATCAAACCCCCACCAGGCCCCTCCTCTTCATCAAACCCCCACCAGGCCCCTCCTCTTCATCAAACCCCCACCAGGCCCCTCCTCTTCATCAAACCCCCACCAGGCCCTCCTCTTCATCAAACCCTCACCAGGGCCCTCCTCTTCATCAAACCCCCACCAGGCCCCTCCTCTTCATCAAACCCCCACCAGGGCCCTCCTCTTCATCAAACCCCACTAGGCCCTTCTTCATCAAACCCCCACCAGGCCCCTCCTCTTCATCAAACCCCCACCAGGCCCCTCCTCTTCATCAAACCCCCACCAGGGCCCCTCCTCTTCATCAAACCCCCACCAGGCCCCTCCTCTTCATCAAACCCCCACCAGGGCCCCTCCTCTTCATCAAACCCCCACCAGGGCCCTCCTCTTCATCAAACCCCCACCAGGGCCCCTCCTCTTCATCAAACCCCCACTAGGGCCCCTCCTCTTCATCAAACCCCCACCAGGGCCCCTCCTCTTCATCAAACCCCCACCAGGGCCCCTCCTCTTCATCAAACCCCCACCAGGGCACCCCCTCTTCATCAAACACTCCTCTTCAAACACTTCTCTCTGCATCAACCGTAGAGTTCAGATTTGCTTAGTGACCGAGTTTCAAACTGTGACCCAAGCGACGTGGACTGTTACCAGCTCGGTGCCTCGACGTGGACGAAGAGAAAAGGATAATGATGTTTTCTTCTGCGATAAACCCACCGGCGTCTGTTGTGCCTGTTGAGCCTGTTGAGCCTGTTGAGCCTGTTGAGCCTGTTGAGCCTGTTGAGCCTGTTGTGCCTGTTGAGCCTGTTGAGCCTGTTGAGCCTGTTGAGCCTGTTGAGCCTGTTGAGCCTGTTGAGCCTGTTGAGTCTGTTGAGCCTGTTGAGCCTGTTGAGCCTGTTGAGCCTGTTGAGCCTGTTGTGCCTGTTGAGCCTGTTGAGCCTGTTGAGTCTGTTGAGCCTGTTGAGCCTGTTGAGCCTGTTGAGCCTGTTGAGCCTGTTGTGCCTGTTGAGCCTGTTGAGCCTGTTGTGCCTGTTGAGCCTGTTGTGTCTGTTGAGCCTGTTGTGTCTGTTGAGCCTGTTGAGTCTGTTGAGCCTGTTGAGCCTGTTGAGCCTGTTGAGCCTGTTGAGTCTGTTGTGTCTGTTGTGTCTGTTGAGTCTGTTGTGTCTGTTGAGCCTGTTGTGTCTGTTGAGCCTGTTGAGCCTGTTGAGCCTGTTGTGTCTGTTGAGCCTGTTGAGCCTGTTGAGCCTGTTGAGCCTGTTGAGCCTGTTGAGCCTGTTGTGCCTGTTGAGCCTGTTGTGTCTGTTGAGCCTGTTGTGTCTGTTGAGCCTGTTGAGCCTGTTGTGTCTGTTGAGCCTGTTGTGCCTGTTGAGCCTGTTGTGTCTGTTGAGCCTGTTGAGCCTGTTGAGCCTGTTGTGTCTGTTGAGCCTGTTGAGCCTGTTGAGCCTGTTGTGTCTGTTGAGCCTGTTGTGTCTGTTGAGCACACACACACACACACAGAGAGTCAAAACCCATTTGCCTCTAAGCGCAGCTGGTTCCTCCTCCTGCGCCTCCTCCTGCGTCCCGGCGGCTGCAGTCTCTGAGCGGTGACAGCGCCCTGCAGCCCAGGCAGACGAGACGGTTTGTTCTGTGTTCCTCCCACGCTCTGCCAGTGTCTGCTGTCTCACCATGGGGGGATATCTCTGTGTGTGTGTATCTGTGTGTGTGTGTGTGTGTCATAGCTGTCAACATTGGCATTTGAAAAAAAGGGAAATTTCATCCCCGCCCCCTCCGCCTGGCCCCGCCCCCTCCCAATGTAGTCTCCTCCCCCTCGCTAAATTAAATTAATCCGATACCTGGTTGAAAGTGAAATGCTGTGAACATCCCTGCATTAAATGAATGGAAGTGTAAGACAAATTCAGTATAAATTCACTTTATGTAGTAGTATAGCATTAACATGTTCATATTTATTTAAAATCTTACAATGCATACACAAAAAAAACCTGTGAACGGGGTGACGGCGGGAAGGAAGGTTGAAATATGTGACAATCCTGGGAAAAACGGGATGGTTGACAGCTATGGTGTGTGTGTATATATTTCTCATCATCCTCTTCCTCTCCTGCAGATCGGGACCGGCTTCAAGGATGAAGATTTGGAGCAGCATTACAAATTCTTACAGGTAGAGACTGTTGACCCTGGAGCATCATTTCTACAGCGGCCCAAAGGTCCAGGCTGTGTCTTTGTCTGTTTCTGAGTCCTTGTTTTCCTAACCTTGTGGGGACCAAACACCCCCACTTGGAAGACGTCTCCGTCTACAGTTTAAGTTAAAGTTTATTTGGATGCTGTTGTTCCCGGGGGCCATAACACATACAATACACTTACAGACTCACATTATACACTCACACATTCACATGGCATACAGACACATTGAACAACATGCTCCTGATCAAATTCATAATACAATACAGTATGA
Organism: Notolepis coatsorum; assembly: GCF_963971535.1. Lineage (NCBI taxonomy): Eukaryota > Metazoa > Chordata > Actinopteri > Aulopiformes > Paralepididae > Notolepis > Notolepis coatsorum. The sequence continues at coordinate 125,097,929 of NC_140177.1, read as the reverse complement.
TATACAATTTAGCTTTTTCATACATTATCTACATTTATATCAACCAATTATTTAATCTTATAATAATATATCGGACACATACATTTTCATTCACATACACACCTTTAACCTCTTAACAGGCGCCCCAAAAAGTGTCCGTTTTTGTTTTTGAGGACTGCATACTTTTTTTGCAAATCAAAATACTATACTTATAGAACATGCATAAGCCTGGTCTCATGAAAGATAACATTCTGAAGTTTCTGATACAATAAAGAAAGATCACTTTTAGTGCTAATGAAATAGAATAGAGTAACATAGGTCTGAACTTGAGTTGTAGAAAAACGTGTTACTCATGTTTTTCTGTAGTAGTTGCATTATCCAAATATAGTATACCATGGGTCCATAGCCTGACGTCTTGTGTAGTACATGTCCAAATTTCATAAAAATCCGTTCAGAAATTAGTGATTAGGAGCGATTATATATATAAAAAAAAAAAAAAGCTCTGCAGGTTTCAGTTTTCTCATAGACTCCAATGCATTCCGTGTTTTTTTTCTCTTGTTTGCACTTGTGACTTTTCACCTAGATCCCTGATTCGCTCATCCCCATGTGGGGTATCATTGGAAAGCCACACTCATTGGTTACAACCCTGTCCAATACTTTTCTAGATCGCCAAATGATGGACGGAGCTAGAGCCTCGGGAGTCGGGGGTGGTATTCGAAAAAACAAAAGTCTGCTGTGTACTTTGGCAATCGACAGGCAACAAATAAGGCTTTAATTCGATATATAGGGCTTTAATTCGCGCCGGTGGGCAAATCAACCTCAAGAGGGGCCGGGCCGTTGCACGTTAAGAGGTTAGGGAATGTACATTTCTCTAGTTGAAAATGTTGTTTTACCAAGATTCTTGAAACTACCTTTTATTATTCTCCTGTGTAACATGTCTGGTACAAACAGTTTTGCCCCGTCTGTATGCCTGTCTGTCTCCACAAAAGTAGACCACGCGGAGCTGAAGATGTCACTGAAATCATGCGCGGAAGCTGATTAGACCAGCCGGCTGTCAAACCATGACAAGTATTTGTTCAATCCATGGAAATAACAGGGATAGAACTATGTCTCGACTATCGTTTTGTAAAACCAAGCTACGTTCACCAGCAACACACCGGAAGTGGGTAAAGGTTGTGATATCGTTAATTGCGACGATCAATATTTAGGCTACACATTTCGTCTTGCTTTCACAAAGCAGGGAGTCATGAGCATGGCATTCAGATGAATTTGCAAACTGAAATGTTGAGTAGCAAACATTTACTGATGTTAGCTATGCTAACATGATTAGCGCTATGATTAGTGCTATGCTAACCGCTATTAGCGCTATGCTAACTGTGATTAAGGGTATGCATGTAGTGGTTAGGGTTAGAAGTAGGGTTTGGTTAGGGGCATGTAGTGGTTAGGGTACAAATCTAGTATAGTGGTTGTAGGACGGCGACGCCGCGCTGACTTCCATAAATCCAGCGGAGGGGTTTAACCCATTTAAATTCAAATATTGAAAAGGTTTAGCCACGAAGGAGCCGTCATATCCAATCTGCAACCAAGTAATTGAGAGTGAACACTCTGACGCTAGGTAATGAATTGCACTTCCAATTTACATATGAAGAGGCTCGTTGGGAAATGAGAGAGCCACCAT
>NC_140177.1:125086272-125091272 GCF_963971535.1 Notolepis coatsorum | reverse complement strand
GTTCAAAACCCAATATGGAGACATTTCCACTACTACTACTAGGTCAACGGTGATACTCCATCACTGTCTCTTTATTAACCTCACCATGCATTGCCCTAGTTTTCCTTTTTTTATATATACAGTATACATTGTCATTCCCCCCCTTCCAGGAGCACATTCTGCCCAAGCCCCGGGCCTACTATCGCGTGGACCAATCAGCGGAGCCCGACCTGTGGCTCGACGCCGTGCAGGTGTGGGAGGTCAAGTGCGCCGACCTATCGCTGTCGCCGGTGTACAAGGCAGCCATGGGATTGGTCAGTTCGACTATTCTTCCATGTGTTTTTTTGCTGATACAAAAACCTTTTCTCTTTTTAATGGACGGCTTCTACATAAAGAGTCGTAATGAAGGCCTCTTAATGATGTGATTAAAAAAAAAAAAACGTCATAGATTTAATGGATGATACACATTTGCTACCCTGAGTTGGATCAGACGTATTGAGGCACCACTACACACACACATACATTCAAGTCCACACAGCACATGCATCTTTTCTATCCAAACGGCAGTGACTTTATGATGATGATGTGTCCTTGAGGATGATGGAGCGGCCGTGACGCCGTGTTGGTCTCTCCCCCTCCAGGTGGACCCGGAGAAGGGCATCTCGCTGCGGTTCCCTCGCTTCCTCCGCATACGAGACGACAAGAAACCAGAAGACGCCACGTCCGGGAGACAGGTACGCAGCTCGGGGGCGGAGGAGGGATAGGGAGGAGAGCAGAGAGAGGAGGGAGGAGAGTAGAGGGAGGAGAGTAGAGGGAGGAGAGTAGAGGGAGGAGAGCAGAGAGAGGAGGGAGGAGAGCAGAGAGAGGAGGGAGGAGAGCAGAGAGAGGAGAGCAGAGAGAGGAGAGCAGAGAGAGGAGGGAGGAGAGTAGAGAGAGGAGGGAGGAGAGCAGAGAGAGGAGGGAGGAGAGCAGAGAGAGGAGGGAGGAGAGCAGAGAGAGGAGGGAGGAGAGCAGAGAGAGGAGAGAGGAGGGAGGAGAGCAGAGAGAGGAGGGAGGAGAGCAGAGAGAGGAGGGAGGAGGGAGGAGAGTAGAGAGAGGAGGGAGGAGAGTAGAGGGAGGAGAGCAGAGAGAGGAGGGAGGAGAGCAGAGAGAGGAGGGAGGAGAGCAGAGAGGAGGGAGGAGAGTAGAGGGAGGAGAGCAGAGAGGGGAGGGAGGAGAGCAGAGAGAGGAGGGAGGAGAGTAGAGGGAGGAGAGTAGAGGGAGGAGAGTAGAGGGAGGAGAGCAGAGAGAGGAGGGAGGAGAGCAGAGAGAGGAGGGAGGAGAGCAGAGAGAGGAGAGCAGAGAGAGGAGGGAGGAGAGTAGAGAGAGGAGGGAGGAGAGTAGAGGGAGGAGAGCAGAGAGAGGAGGGAGGAGAGCAGAGAGAGGAGGGAGGAGAGCAGAGAGGAGGGAGGAGAGTAGAGGGAGGAGAGCAGAGAGGGGAGGGAGGAGAGCAGAGAGAGGAGGGAGGAGAGCAGAGAGGAGGGAGGAGAGCAGAGAGAGGAGGGAGGAGAGCAGAGAGAGGAGGGAGGAGAGCAGAGAGAGGAGGGAGGAGAGCAGAGAGAGGAGGGAGGAGAGTAGAGAGAGGAGGGAGGAGAGCAGAGGGAGGAGAGTAGAGGGAGGAGAGCAGAGAGAGGAGGGAGGAGGGTAGAGGAGGAGGGAGGAGAGCAGAGAGAGGAGGGAGGAGAGCAGAGAGAGGAGGGAGGAGAGTAGAGGAGGAGGGAGGAGAGCAGAGAGAGGAGGGAGGAGAGCAGAGAGAGGAGAGCAGAGGGAGGAGAGAAGAGGGAGGAGGGAGGAGGCAGAGAGGAGGGAGGAGAGTAGAGAGAGGAGGGAGGAGAGCAGAGAGAGGAGGGAGGAGAGTAGAGAGAGGAGGGAGGAGAGAAGAGGGAGGAGGGAGGAGAGAAGAGGGAGGAGGGAGGAGAGCAGAGGGGAGGGAGGAGGCAGAGAGGAGGGAGAGCAGAGGGAGGAGAGAGAGGAGAGAGGAGGGAGGAGAGCAGAGAGAGGAGGGAGGAGAGTAGAGAGAGGAGGGAGGAGAGCAGAGGGAGGAGAGAAGAGGGAGGAGGGAGGAGAGCAGAGGGAGGAGGGAGGAGAGCAGAGAGAGGAGGGAGGAGAGTAGAGAGAGGAGAGCAGAGAGGAGGAGAGGAGAGAGCAGAGGAGGAGAGCAGAGGGAGGAGAGCAGAGAGAGGAGGGAGGAGAGCAGAGGGAGGAGAGCAGAGAGAGGAGGGAGGAGAGCAGAGAGAGGAGGGAGGAGAGCAGAGAGAGGAGGGAGGAGAGCAGAGAGAGGAGGGAGGAGAGCAGAGGGAGGAGAGAAGAGGAGAGGGAGGAGGAGCAGAGAGAGGAGGGAGGAGAGCAGAGAGGAGGGAGGAGAGTAGAGAGAGGAGGGAGGAGAGCAGAGGGAGGAGAGCAGAGAGAGGAGGGAGGAGAGTAGAGAGGAGGGAGGAGAGGGAGGGAGGAGAGCAGAGAGAGGAGAGAAGAGGGAGGAGAGTAGAGAGGAGGAGGAGAGGGAGGGAGGAGAGCAAGGGAGGAGAGCAGAGGGAGGAGAGCAGAGGGAGGAGAGGGAGGAGAGCAAGGGAGGAGAGAAGAGGGAGGAGAGAGAGAGGAGAGGCAGAGAGGAGGGAGGAGAGCAGAGGGAGGAGAGCAGAGGGAGGAGAGCAGAGAGAGGAGAGGAGGAGGGAGGAGAGCAGAGGAGGAGAGCAGAGGGAGGAGGGAGGAGAGCAGAGGGAGGAGAGCAGAGAGAGGAGGGAGGAGAGCAGAGAGAGGAGGGAGGAGAGCAGAGGGAGGAGGGAGGAGAGGAGAGGAGGAGAGCAGAGGAGGAGGGAGGAGAGCAGAGAGAGGAGGGAGGAGAGCAGAGAGAGGAGGGAAGAGAGCAGAGGGAGGAGAGCAGAGGAGGAGGGAGGAGAGTAGAGGGAGGAGGGAGGAGAGCAGAGAGAGGAGGGAGGAGAGCAGAGAGAGGAGGGAGGAGAGCAGAGAGAGGAGAGCAGAGAGAGGAGGGAGGAGAGCAGAGGGAGGAGAGCAGAGGGAGGAGGGAGGAGAGCAGAGAGAGGAGGGAGGAGAGCAGAGAGAGGAGGGAGGAGAGCAGAGAGAGGAGAGCAGAGGAGGAGGGAGGAGAGCAGAGAGAGGAGGGAGGAGAGCAGAGAGAGGAGAGCAGAGGGAGGAGAGCAGAGAGAGGAGGGAGGAGAGGAGAGAGAGGAGGGAGGAGAGCAGAGAGAGGAGAGAGAGGGAGGAGAGCAGAGGGAGGAGAGCAGAGAGAGGAGGGAGGAGAGCAGAGAGAGGAGGGAGGAGAGAGGAGGAGGAGAGTAGAGGGAGGAGAGCAGAGAGAGGAGGGAGGAGAGCAGAGAGGAGGGAGGAGAGCAGAGAGAGGAGGGAGGAGGAGGAGAGCAGAGAGAGGAGGGAGGAGAGCAGAGAGAGGAGGGAGGAGGAGAGAGAGAGGAGGGAGGAGAGCAGAGAGAGGAGGGAGGAGAGCAGAGAGAGGAGGGAGGAGAGTAGAGGGAGGAGAGCAGAGGAGGAGGGAGGAGAGCAGAGAGAGGAGGGAGGAGAGAGAGAGGAGAGAGAGAGGAGGGAGGAGAGAAGAGAGAGGAGGGAGGAGAGTAGAGGGAGGAGAGCAGAGAGAGGAGGGAGGAGAGCAGAGAGAGGAGGAGGAGAGAGAGAGAGGAGGGAGGAGAGCAGAGAGAGGAGGGAGGAGAGCAGAGAGAGGAGGAGAGAGAGGGAGGAGAGCAGAGAGAGGAGGAGGAGAGCAGAGGGAGGAGAGAAGAGAGAGGAGGAGAGAGAGAGGAGGGAGGAGAGTAGAGAGAGGAGGGAGGAGAGTAGAGGGAGGAGAGCAGAGGGAGGAGAGTAGAGGAGGAGAGAGAGGGAGGAGAGGAGAGAGAGGAGGGAGGAGGGAGGAGAGCAGAGAGAGGAGGGAGGAGAGTAGAGGGAGGAGGAGGAGAGAGAGAGAGGAGGGAGGAGAGCAGAGAGAGGAGGGAGGAGAGCAGAGAGAGGAGGGAGGAGAGCAGAGAGAGGAGGGAGGAGAGCAGAGAGAGGAGGGAGGAGAGCAGAGGGAGGAGGGAGGAGAGTAGAGAGAGGAGGAGGAGAGTAGAGAGAGGAGGAGGAGAGAAGAGGGAGGAGGGAGGAGAGCAGAGAGGAGGGAGAGCAGAGGGAGGAGAGAGAGGAGAGAGGAGGGAGGAGAGAGAGAGAGAGGGAGGAGAGAGAGAGGAGGAGGGAGGAGAGCAGAGAGAGGAGGGAGGAGAGCAGAGGGAGGAGAGAAGAGGGAGGAGGGAGGAGAGCAGAGAGAGGAGGGAGGAGAGCAGAGGGAGGAGGGAGGAGAGAGAGAGAGGAGGGAGGAGAGTAGAGGGAGGAGAGCAGAGAGAGGAGGGAGGAGAGCAGAGAGAGGAGGGAGGAGAGCAGAGAGAGGAGGGAGGAGAGCAGAGGGAGGAGAGTAGAGGGAGGAGAGTAGAGAGGAGGGAGGAGAGCAGAGAGGAGGGAGGAGAGCAGAGGAGGAGAGAAGAGAGGAGGGAGGAGAGCAGAGAGAGGAGGGAGAGAGAGAGGAGGGAGGAGAGCAGAGAGAGGAGAGAGCAGAGAGAGGAGAGCAGAGGGAGGAGAGCAGAGGGAGGAGAGGGAGGAGGGAGGAGAGCAGAGGGAGGAGAGCAGAGGAGGAGGGAGGAGAGCAGAGAGAGGAGGGAGGAGAGCAGAGGGAGGAGGGAGGAGGGAGGAGAGCAGAGGGAGGAGAGCAGAGAGCAGAGAGAGGAGGGAGGAGAGTAGAGAGAGGAGGGAAGAGAGCAGAGGGAGGAGGGTGGAGAGAGGAGGGAGGAGAGTAGAGAGAGGAGAGCAGAGGAGGAGAGCAGAGGGAGGAGAGCAGAGGGAGGAGAGCAGAGGGAGGAGAGCAGAGAGAGGAGGGAGGAGAGGAGGAGGAGGAGAGCAGAGAGAGGAGAGCAGAGGGAGGAGAGCAGAGAGAGGAGGGAGGAGAGCAGAGAGAGGAGAGCAGAGGGAGGAGAGCAGAGAGAGGAGGG
>NC_140177.1:125010279-125086072 GCF_963971535.1 Notolepis coatsorum | reverse complement strand
TCTCTCTTTCTCTCTCCAGATTGCTGATCTGTATAAGCAGCAGCAACAGGTCCAGAATCAGGGGCAGAAGGCTGACCTGGAGGATTACTACTGATCTCCACCTGGGTGTCGTGCAGCTGATGATATTATGGGATGAATGAATAGTGAAATGACCCGATTTGAAAACTCAATACAATTGTACATACTGTAGGTTTCTTGTTTCTTTCTCTTTACGTTGAATGAGAATAAAGGCTCTGCCAATTTTATACCATTCACTCATTTCATGTATTGATTTGAAGCGGCTGGATTATTGAGCACAATTCTCATATAAACATGAAATGTCTAAATTATATTCTGTAGACATCCTTCCCAATCCCCCCCCCCCCCCCCCTATATAAATCTATATAGCAGTTAGAAATGTTTAGGGGTAATAGATCTTTATCAAAATTGCATTGGTGCAGAAGTGCCTGGTTATAGAAAAATAAATAAGCGCATCTTGTGACCAGCATACCAAATACGACCAATTGGCTTAATCATTCCGCTCCAGCGCGGCAGGCAGAAGCGTGCCTTGAGGTTTCCGTGTTGGCAGCGCGGCAACGAGAGGACGAGCCAAGGAGAGGAGGAGCGCTCGCTCGCTCGCCACCGCCTCAGCGTTATTAGATTGAGGAGGAAGGAGAGAGAGAGAGAGAGAGAGAGAGGGGAGTCTGACAGTCTCTCCGCCAGTGGGACAAAGGGAAGGAGGTCTCTGGGGCTTCGCATTAGATTAGATGATAGAAATCCACTAACTGTCTGCCCAGAATCAATCGCAGACGACGCGATAGATAGGGAGGGTCAGAGCGCCGGCCAAGGACGGGCCTTATTACACGAGAGGAGAAGAGGGGAGAGTGTTCCTGCACAGTGATGACTGTGGCGGCAGTGATGTGTGTGAGAGGATGAGTCGTTATTTTTGTGTGAGAGGATGAGTCGTTATTTTTGTGTGAGAGGACGGGATGAGTGGTTATGTGTGTGTCAGTGAGGATGAGTCATTGTGTGTGTCAGTGAGGATGAGTCATTGTGTGTGTCAGTGAGGATGAGTCATTGTGTGTGTGAGAGGATGAGTGGTTATGTGTGTCAGTGAGGATGAGTCATTGTGTGTGTCAGTGAGGATGAGTCATTGTGTGTGTGAGAGGATGAGTGGTTATGTGTGTGAGAGGATGAGTGGTTATGTGTGTCAGTGAGGATGAGTCATTGTGTGTGTGAGAGGATGAGTGGTTATGTGTGTGAGAGGATGAGTGGTTATGTGTGTGAGAGGATGAGTGGTTATGTGTGTGAGAGGATGAGTGGTTCATGTGTGTGAGAGGATGAGTGGTTATGTGTGTCAGTGAGGATGAGTCATTGTGTGTGTGAGAGGATGAGTGGTTATGTGTGTCAGTGAGGATGAGTCATTGTGTGTGTCAGTGAGGATGAGTCATTGTGTGTGTGAGAGGATGAGTGGTTATGTGTGTGAGAGGATGAGTGGTTATGTGTGTGAGAGGATGAGTGGTTATGTGTGTGAGAGGATGAGTCGTTATGTGTGTGAGAGGATGAGTCGTTGTGTGTCAGTGAGGATGAGTCATTGTGTGTGAAGAGGATGAGTCGTTATGTGTGTGAGAGGATGAGTGGTTATGTGTGTGAGAGGATGAGTGGTTATGTGTGTCAGTGAGGATGAGTCATTGTGTGTGTGAGAGGATGAGTGGTTATGTGTGTGAGAGGATGAGTCGTTATGTGTGTGAGAGGATGAGTGGTTATGTGTGTGAGACGATGAGTGGTTATGTGTGTGAGACGATGAGTGGTTATGTGTGTGAGAGGATGAGTCGTTATGTGTGTGAGAGGATGAGTGGTTATGTGTGTGAGACGATGAGTCGTTATGTGTGTGAGAGGATGAGTGGTTATGTGTGTGAGACGATGAGTCGTTATGTGTGTGAGAGGATGTGATGAGACTGGTTATGTGCGAGTATGTCATGGTTACTTGATGCAAATGTATTTTTATCTGTTATGTTTACGAGTTCTTGTGCATTTCTGTTGGGCCTGTAGTGGAGGAACCAGCTAGGTTCTGTTGGGCCTGTAGTGGAGGAACCAGCTAGGTTCTGTTGGGCCTGTAGTGGAGGAACCAGCTAGGTTCTGTTGGGCCTGTAGTGGAGGAACCAGCTAGGTTCTGTTGGGCCTGTAGTGGAGGAACCAGCTAGGTTCTGTTGGGCCTGTAGTGGAGGAACCAGCTAGGTTCTGTTGGGCCTGTAGTGGAGGAACCAGCTAGGTTCTGTTGGGCCTGTAGTGGAGGAACCAGCTAGGTTCTGTTGGGCCTGTAGTGGAGGAACCAGCTAGGTTCTGTTGGGCCTGTAGTGGAGGAACCAGCTAGGTTCTGTTGGGCCTGTAGTGGAGGAACCAGCTAGGTTCTGTTGGGCCTGTAGTGGAGGAACCAGCTAGGTTCTGTTGGGCCTGTAGTGGAGGAACCAGCTAGGTTCTGTTGGGCCTGTAGTGGAGGAACCAGCTAGGTTCTGTTGGGCCTGTAGTGGAGGAACCAGCTAGGTTCTGTTGGGCCTGTAGTGGAGGAACCAGCTAGGCTCCAGGTGCTACAGTCTGTTGGGCCTGTAGTGGAGGAACCAGCTAGGTTCTGTTGGGCCTGTAGTGGAGGAACCAGCTAGGCTCAAGGTGCTACAGTCTGAGCTGCAGCAAGGCAGGGACTCAAACACACGGTACAAACACCTGCTGAGCTCAGCCACTGAGCCCCTCCTCTCAGCTCCTCCACTGCTACCTTATCATTTCATTGAGCTGTAATTTGTCTTATAGGGACAACAAGACAAGATACTTTAATGCCACACAACAGTGGTTGGTGGTAATTGTTTTCGGTACAGATGTTAAGCACTGGTTACATCAAACATGAAACAGACATCAAACATCAAAAACGGCCACCTCCCAATCCCACAATAAATAAATAAGGGACTGCTACCTTATCATTTCATTGAGCTGCCTGTAATTAACACAACACCTTGTCTTATAGGGACTGCTACCTTATCATTTCATTGAGCTGTAATTAACACAACACCTTGTCTTATAGGGACTGCTACCTTATCATTTCATTGAGCTGCCTGTAATTAACACAACACCTTGTCTTATAGGGACTGCTACCTTATCATTTCATTGATCTGTAATTAACACACCACCTTGTCTTATAGGGACTGCTACCTTATCATTTCATTGAGCTGTAATTAACACAACACCTTGTCTTATAGGGACTGCTACCTTATCATTTCATTGAGCTGTAATTAACACACCACCTTGTCTTATAGGGACTGCTACCTTATCATTTCATTGAGCTGTAATTAACACACCACCTTGTCTTATAGGGACTGCTACCTTATCATTTCATTGAGCTGTAATTAACAACACCTTGTCTTATAGGGACTGCTACCTTATCATTTCATTGAGCTGTAATTAACAACACCTTGTCTTATAGGGACTGCTACCTTATCATTTCATTGAGCTGTAATTAACAACACCTTGTCTTATAGGGACTGCTACCTTATCATTTCATTGAGCTGTAATTAACAACACCTTGTCTTATAGGGACTGCTACCTTATCATTTCATTGAGCTGTAATTAACAACACCTTGTCTTATAGGGACTGCTACCTTATCATTTCATTGAGCTGTAATTAACACACCACCTTGTCTTATAGGGACTGCTACCTTATCATTTCATTGAGCTGCCTGTAATTAACACAACACCTTGTCTTATAGGCAGGGGCGTAGCTGGGGGGGGGGGGAGCTTAGGATGATTCCAAGGGCCCAGCACTGGGGGGGGGGGGGGGGGGGGGGGCCAAAAAAAATTATATTTTTTTTATACTAGACATCACTCAGGTGTATTATTGATGCTCTCATTGATACTATGTTTGTTTCTGAAGTGTGTGTGTGTGAGATATATATAGAGAGAGGGGGGGCTTTGGTAGACTATTGCATTGGTCCATTCATTGAAGATGAACGCAATGCGACATCCTTTACTAGGCTCACCCACCAACAGTGCAGGTGCTGAACTGCTGATCCGAATGTATAGGTAAAAACCATATTATGCGTTTTCATCAATAAATAAATGGCCACAAAAAAGATTCTCTCACGCGTTTACGCTCGCTCCACTTCACTGGGGGCCTACAAATACATTCTTTCATGGGGCCCAGAATCTATAGCTACGCCCCTGCTTATAGGAACTGCTACCTTATCATTTCACAACACCTTGTCTTATAGGGACTGCTACCTAATCATTTCATTGATCTGTAATTAACACAACACCTTGTCTTATAGGGACTGCTACCTTATCATTTCATTGAGCTGTAATTAACACAACACCTTGTCTTATAGGGACTGCTACCTTATCATTTCATTGATCTGTAATTAACACAACACCTTGTCTTATAGGGACTGCTACCTTATAATTTAATTGATCTGTAATTAACACAACACCTTGTCTTATAGGGACTGCTACCTTATCATTTCATTGATCTGTAATTAACACAACACCTTGTCTTATAGGGACTGCTACCTTATAATTTAATTGATCTGTAATTAACACAACACGTGGTTTCAATGTCCCTGACTGAATGTACGGTACAAAACTGTTTTTGGATGTGTGGGATTATGTGCAAAATAAATCAATACTTTTTTTAGTGAAGTGCCCCTTTACCACCCTTTTACCATTATTACCAGACCAAAAATGCCCCCCATTTTAATATCTGTCATAATACTAGACTTGATGGACAGGAAAACTGAGCCCAAATGATCACGAGCGGCCTTCTTTGAAAACGATTTCTTGAAGATCTTTTTTTTTAAAGAAAATATCTAACCAGAATGTATCATTAATACTAACACATTGAATGAAATAAAACAAGGTAAGATGATATATTTTAAATTAATTTGTGTATATAAGATGGGCCCAAAAATGCAATAACTATATTTATTTTGTATTTTTTATTTAGTTTATTTAAATAACATAAAATGAAACTAGCCTACTAGTAGCCCTATTTCTATCATCATTTAACCATCTCAAGGTGAAAAATGGAATCATAGGTTATATTTCAATGACACTCATTGATGAATCATTCTCCTGAGTCTTTACCTCGATTAAATTGGCTTACTTTTAACCCTCTGAAAGTGATGGTTCATCCGCGCTCATTAACATCACTGTCTCCTGAAGCCTAGTGGGCTCGGCGCTGGTGTGAAGCCACTTATATCGTATGAAACTAGACATCGAGTGCAGCCCCTTGATGCCAAGCACGTCACACTAGATTACATACTAGATTACATGCTTCAAAGTGGAACTTTCATCACCGTGAAACGCCTTCAATCTAAAGCGCAAATGTAAAACAACCTCACTTTTTGACACTCATTGCTTTGTATTGTTTTTTATTTTGGCCTTTTATTGAGAAATATACAATGTAGGCCCAAAACAAGCCCTTCAGTCAGCCTCCCCCAGCTTGGGGCCCTGGGTGGCGCCTTCCACTGGAGTCTGGCTGAAGGAGACGCAGCAACAGGAGGAGGGGGGGCAGCGCTATTCAGTCACTTCCCCTGCTGTTTTCTGTCTTTTTTTCTTTTACTAATTTACTAGTTTTAGCCCTTCATATTTCATGTTCTTTTTACTAGTTTTAGTTCAAGTTCAAGTTTCTTTATTAGTTGTCATACAGAAGTACAGAATACTTTTATATAAAATGCTTCTTTCTGTTTTGCTCCAGAGATTGTGCTAGATAAAAATAGATAAGTATAAAATAGAAGTCAAGTACGTATACAAAAGTGTTCAATATATATATATATATATATATATATATATATATGTATATATATATATATATATATACAATGTACAATGCAGAGTAGAAAAGTAACTGAGTTACAATACAATATACTATATACAGTACAATGCAGAAATGGGATGATGTACAATTTAGGTACAATTTACAGTAAGGCATAATGAGGTATGGGTTGTAACTTGTAGTAGTCATTTAGCATTCTGATGGCCTGGGGATAGAAGCTCCTTCTGAGTCTCTCTGTCTTGTGCGGTGCTATTCCCAAACCAGGAGGTGATAATACCAGTCAGGAATGGATGCTCTCTATTGTGCATGAGTAGAAGTTCTTAAGGATCTTCTGACTGACTTGGAACTTCTTTAGGCGCCTAAGGAAGTAGAGGCGTTGCCATGCCTTCTTGATAACACTGTCAATGTGTGTGGTCCATGTCAAGTCCTCGGACATGTGGACTCCGAGGTACTTAAAACTGTTCACTCTCTCGACCGGTGCCCGTCGATGCTGAGGGGGCTGTAGTCCCTGACCCCCGACCTCTCTTTTGTTTTGCTGACGTTCAGCGAGAGGCAGCCCTTCATATTTCATGTTCTTTTGACTCTTTTACTAGTTTTAGCCCTTCTTATTTTATGTTATTTTTACTCAGTCTCAGTCACTACCCCTGCTGGGCCTGGAATCAAACCCGGTGACCTTCCAGTCAGAGGTCTGATTTGACCTTCCAGTCACAGGTCTGATTTGACCTTCCAGTCACGAGTCTGATTTGACCTTCCAGTCACAGGTCTGATTCGGCCTTCCAGTCACAAGTCTGATTTGACCTTCCAGTCACAGGTCTGATTTGACCTTCCAGTCACGAGTCTGATTTGACCTTCCAGTCACAGGTCTGATTTGACCTTCCAGTCACGAGTCTGATTTGACCTTCCAGTCACAAGTCTGATTTGACCTTCCAGTCACAAGTCTGATTTGACCTTCCAGTCACAGGTCTGATTTGACCTTCCAGTCATGAGTCTGATTTGACCTTCCAGTCACAAGTCTGATTTGACCTTCCAGTCACAAGTCTGATTTGACCTTCCAGTCACGAGTCTGATTTGACCTTCCAGTCACAAGTCTGATTTGACCTTCCAGTCACGAGTCTGATTTGACCTTCCAGTCACAGGTCTGATTCGGCCTTCCAGTCACGAGTCTGATTTGACCTTCCAGTCACAAGTCTGATTTGACCTTCCAGTCACGAGTCTGATTTGACCTTCCAGTCACAAGTCTGATTTGACCTTCCAGTCACGAGTCTGATTTGACCTTCCAGTCACAGGTCTGATTCGGCCTTCCAGTCACGAGTCTGATTTGACCTTCCAGTCACAAGTCTGATTTGACCTTCCAGTCACGAGTCTGATTTGACCTTCCAGTCACAGGTCTGATTTGACCATCCAGTCACAGGTCTGATTTGAACTTCCAGTCACAGGTCTGATTTGACCTTCCAGTCATGAGTCTGATTTGACCTTCCAGTCACAGCTCTGATTCGACCTTCCAGTCACAACTCTGCTTTGACCTTCCAGTCACAGGTCTGCTCTTAGGCAACCACTGCCCCCTTTCCATGGTATGATCATAGTAAAAAATAGGGAAACAATGTCCAGGCACCCTATCTAGGTTTTTCAAATTTATTGGCAGCCTGAAATCATATGACGTTTCGGTGTGAACACACCTTCTTCAGAATGGCTTGCATGAAGCATGAAGGGTAAGTGACCCAAGTTTATACAAGACAAACAGGAAGTGACAACATAGGAAGTGACAACACATTCCAACAAGAGATCTGCACAAGAGTACAAAATACCACTTACAAGCACAACCTTTTCAGAAGTATGTAAATCAAAAAGAAGCATGTAAATCAAAAAGATATATCTATATATATTATACAGAGTAGGCCTACATCTTAAACTACTGAAATATAAACACTCATGACCCATAGTAGCGTCTTTCAATTATAAATATAAAGAATGATAAATGAAAATAAAATGTATTAATAAACAATCGAATGAAATGAAATAATCAAATGAAACAGGTCACAACATTGTCCTCATTGAGGCCTCTAGGCTCTAAACAATCCAGAAAGTGAATATAAAAGCTTTCCCTTTGTAGCAAGAGCCTGTCTCTGTCACCGCCTCTTGGTGGTTTCAAGACTTGCTCTAAACCCATGTATTTTAAGCCAGAAATATCATGTCCTAACTTATTAAAGTGATGATCATAGTAAATCAATAGTATGGAGTTACCTGAAAATACCTGATAATATGGTATTGTGAGGGAAATGTCCATCTGTGTTAAATCTCTGTACAGCTTGACTAGTTAATATGATCAACTAGCTACAGCCCAGACACTATAGCTACAGTGTCTCTTTAACAACGACCAAGGTTAGGAGATGGGATTTGGCCTATTTCATCAGTGCTAGTGAGAGACATAACACCGCCATAGAGCCAATCTTTGATCACAATTGACTATCTGTATTCCTACAGCTTACTGTCATGGCTCATTTGAATATTCCACAGCAGAATGGCGACGAGGATGGGATACCGAGGCTTGACCACCAGCAGGCTAAAGATGTTGGTGGTTGCATTCCACAACAGTATGTTTGAGGAAACTAAACAAAATACAATTCTGGATGAAGGGGAAAAGTAAATAGGTGATTATGGACTTGACTGTGATCATTGACTGGTGTTTGTAGTGTAGCCTGCCTGTTGTTTCACCACTGTATCAGACCATGTGTGTACTTTTCATACTGCTAGTTAATGTGTAGTAGCACGTATGGATGCAAGTGGTCATTCTAATATTCAAGTTGAAGTTTGTTTTTTGTTTCTGTATGAGCCCCTGAGAATGTGCGTCATACAGTAAAAAGAAGTCCAAACACTATACAAATATACAATATACAAACTAAAGTACAATGAAGTAAAAATGCAAAAACGAGGTATGGATGTAGTGCACATCTTTTTTAATAAATAGATCAAATATGCGAATAGAATAGAAGATGTATTACCAACTCTGGTGCATTCAGATCAAGTGGGCTTTGTGAAGGGGAGAAACTCAGCTGATAATATCCGCAGACTCCTACACATAATGTGGAAGGTCAGGAATGATGTAGAACCTACAGTGGCCTTCTCATTGGATGCCGAAAAGGCCTTTGATAAGGTGGAATTTGCATTCTTATTTCACACACTAGAGCGCTTCGGGTTCGGACCATCGTTTACCGGGTGGGTAAAACTGTTATACACAAATCCGATGGCATCAGTATTGACCAACGGGATCGTATCCTCGCCCTTTAACCTAGGGCGGGGGACGAGACAAGGTTCTCCGCTTTCTCCCCAAATGTTTGCGCTCTTCCTCGAACCACTTGCTATCGCACTAAGGACTAATCAGGACATCAAAGGGATAATAGCGGGACAGGTAGAACATAAATTATTTTTGTATGCGGACGATATCTTATTGGTATCCAGCAATCCCCGAACAGCAGCTGGGGTCATTGGAACTATTATCGAGTCCTTCTCCGAAATATCTGGGTACACAATCAACTGGAGCAAGTCAGAAGCAATGCCTCTCTCTAAATGTTGTCCCCCTGATATCAGAAGGGGGTGGCAATACAGATGGATGCCGTCAGGGTTGATATACCTAGGAATAAAGCTGATCCCAGGTCTGAAAGAGTTGATGCAAACCAATATTGCCCCTATAATCGAACACATTAGTGCTCTGACCCAGAATTGGGCCAAAATGAATATGTCCCTCCTGGGAAAGATAAACCTAGTAAAAATGATATTGGCTCCCAAATTAAATTATATCCTATATATGTTGCCGCTGACTCTCCCGACCCAATTACTCAAACAGTATGACAAAGTCATTAATGTTTATCTGTGGGGGGGCAAAAGGCCGCTATTTGGACGGGCCAAAATGTATGCAGCAAAGGAAAATGGCGGCTTATCCCTGCCTAAACTAGACTGGTATCACTATGCATTCTCGCTCTCCCAGCTCTCCAAACTGAATCACTCGTCTGAGGAGGCACCTGCTTGGGTCAAGATGGAGGAGGAAATGATATATCCCTCATCTCTGGAATCCTTCCTGACACAATCAGACAGACCTATACCTTTTAAAAACCCTTTAATGGCATTTATCAGGGAAACTTGGAATCAATCGCACAAAATGACTGGTGATAGCCCATATTTAACTACGAGAGCCTCTATATGGTATAATAAGAAACTAAAGATTGGTAAGAAATCAGTCATATGGGACGATTGGATTAAAAGGGGGATACATGTACTAGGGGATATAGCCGGGGAGGATGGGGTCTTGCCTTTTGAGGATATTAAAGAGGATTTTGATATAGATAATAAAAACTTTTATAAATTCCTACAGATTAGACATTGTATATCGTCATCAATAGGAGGACCAAAGTGTGGCCCGATTACTGCAATTCAAGAAATATTCTATAAAGGATGGCGTAGGAAAGGCGGTGCGTCAAGATTTTATGATGTTATAAGAGAATACAATGCACCCAAATTGGCGGGTCTGAGATTGAGCTGGGAGAACGATGTACGTGAGGATATTACTGAGGAAATGTGGGAGAAACTGGTGTCCAAATGGAGTAAATTCTCTAGGGAGGCGCAATCACAACTTATTTTTTACAAAGTGTTGAACAGAAGCTATTGGACGCCTAGTAAACTGGCCAGACTGAAATTAAGGGACAGTGACATCTGCTGGAGATGTGAGAAGGAGACAGGCACTTTACTGCACATGTTGTACGAATGTGAGAAGGTCCGGAAAATGTGGGATCAAATTGTGATATTCCTAAGTAAGGTCTTGAATGTGAAGATAAATAACGCCCCAATGGCATGTGTTTTGGGTATAGTACCGAAAGGGATTAAACTGCCTAAATACCGGGGAATGTGGTATAGAATGGCCATGATATCAGGATGTAGAATTGCATTACGACATTGGAAATCACCTGTTGATATTACTTTTAAAGAATGGATGGAACTAATGTTCCGGACAGCATCATATGAAAGGGTGACGTATAGAGTCGCAGGGAGAGAGGATATTTTCGCTGAGGTATGGGACAGTTTTCTACACCTGACTGAACGGTCTGGGGACAAATGATTAAGATGGGATTACAATATTATCAAGGATGAATATGAAAAAGGGGATTTGATCTGATGGTACTTGTGCTTTATAATGTATTGTGTATATATGTACATATATTTTATGTCCGGATGGTGTGTCTATGGAACGGTCACTGTCTCTATCACACTCACATGTGCGCAGGTATAGCCGCATACAAGTATCTAGGATACACATATTCATATGTGTACATAATAGGTTTACACACACTCATATACACAAGGATAAGGTATACACGTCAGGGGCACACATACATGCACATACTCATTTATAGGAAATAGGCATACACATACCTACATATACACATAGTTGAAATATAAGCTTTCACTGACACATAAGGGGGATACACATGTATATAGGAGACACACACATACGTAGCTGAGACGCACATATATATACACATCTGAGATATACACTCACATAGGGGGCAGAGGCACACATGGATACGAAACACACACAAGAGATAGGAGTACAGTCACATACCAGGAAGATGCACACACACACATATGAGGCATGTACACATGCTTACGTGATACACGTACCCACATACATGTGTCGGAGACATGCGTGCATGCATGTTATCATGCACAACTGCATATGTCTGGGGCGCTTTCTCTCACATGCAATATGGAGAAGGGTGGCATCCCGATAGAGGATGCAGCACATACCTGCTCGAAGGTAGTTCGGTCTACATGCAAGGTGTATATATCAGGAATGTATACGCATAATGTATAGTATAGTATGTTTCTTTTTTCGTAAGTCTTTTTTTATTTTCCATGTCAGTTATTAATGTATTTGTATGAGTCCTTTACATGTTTTGTATGTTCTTACAAAAAAGAAAAAGGCAAATCCTGGAAATTGAATATGATGATGTGGAAAGAGATGTTTGGAATGTTGGAGAGATTTGTGCAAAAAATAAAAATATAATAAAAATAAATAGATCAAATAGGGTGTAGTGTTAAAAGTGTTTAAAGTGTAATGTGAGTGTTAAGGTGAGTGTGTGCATGTGGATGTGTGCAATGAATGTAGATGGGTGGGTTGATGTTACATATAACATATTATATCATATAATAACAATATAGTATTTATATATAATAAATATTCATATCATTACCATTGTGTCTCATTGTATGATAGTATATGGACATGTCTTGCAGTTTGTTTAGGGACTCCAGACTGTGCGCTTGCTTGATGTGTGCAATCAGCAATTGTCTCTGCATGTTGATTTGCAAGTGTGCATGTTGCGTTGTTGCCTGGTGGTTAGTGTGTGTGTGTGTGTGTGTGTGTGTGTGTGTGTGTGTGTGTGTGGATGCAGACCGTGGATGCAGACCGCTTTTAAAAAGGGCCTCAAAACACATATTTTTAACAGCCTTTTGTTGATTTGTATCTAGTTTTAGCTCCACACATTTTATGTTCTTTTACTAGTTTTAGCCATTCTTATTTTATGTTCTTTTACTAGTTTTAGCCCTTCTTATTTTATGTTCTTTTACTAGTTTTAGCCATTCTTATTTTATGTTCTTTTACTCTTTTACTAGTTTTAGCCCTTCTTATTTTATGTTCTATTACTCTTTTACTAGTTCTAGCCCTTCTTATTTTATGTTCTTTTAGTTACTCTTTTACTAATTCTAGCCCTTCTTATTTTATGTTCTTTTAGTTACTCTTTTACTAGTTCTAGCCCTTCTTATTTTATGTTCTTTTAGTTACTCTCTTACTAGTTTTAGCCCTTCTTATTTCATGTTCTTTTACTGTTTAACTAGTTTTAGCCCTTCTTATTTTATGTTCTTTTACTCTTTTTGCTAGTTTTAGCCCTTCTTATTTTATGTTATTTTACTCTTTTACTAGTTTTAGCCCTTCTCCTTTAATTTTTACTCCTCTGCTAGTTTTTAGTCTGACTTATTTTATGTTCTTTTTTACTTAATTTTTTATTTAAATTACCCCTACAAATCAAATATATATTATTATTATATTATATATATATATTATGTGTGTGTGCGTGTGTGTGTGTGCGCGCTTGTGGAAGTGTGTGGGCTGGGCCCTGCTTGTCTTCTGAAGGGGAGCTAAAAGGACACCATTGTGACAGAATAACGGTTATTTTTTTCCTCTGCCACAGTTTTCCATTGATTAACGCCATTACCGTTAGGTTATGACTATAACCAAGTTCTGTCAATTAGGGGTGACGCTTGGCATCACTACTGCACTCCCTCGCGTACGCGCACGCGCACTGAATAAATTCCACAAATGTACCTTTAATACCAGTATTAGTCTGACCACACCCCTCATCAGCTTACCTTCATAAGCAGGTGTGTGGTCACCTGCTCTCCTCCTTCCCAAGCTTTCACCACAAGGTGAGGTCAAGGGCTGCAGCGGCCGTCTGATGCCAAGCGTCACCCCTAATTGACAGAACTTGGTTATAGTCATAACCTAACGTTCTGTTTCATTAGGGGCTCTGCTTGGCATCACTACTGCACAAAGGGAGGCCAAGCGGAGCCGCTGGCTGACAAATACACCCCGCTGACAGCCCCCCAAAACCATCAGAACAGGGAGGGCCGAGCCCCCCCGACCCCCCCTAATGGAGGGTATCCCCCCTATTAGGGGCTTCACGGGAAGGCGACGGACCCGACCGTTCGAAGAGGCACTCAAGCAACTCAACGCACAGGGTGAGCAGACCGTGGCTTGACCCCACGACTACACACACGCACAACCCGCATGCCACCCGGGAACGAACGGAGGAACAACCTCGTTACTGCCCCCAGAATCACGGGGTCAAGGGCAAACCCAACCCCGTGGCAAGGCCGTAGCAGCGGAGCGCGAAGGAAGACCCAGACCCACCAAAAGGACTGGACTCCCTGAAATGGGGGCCCGGAGAAGTCCATGATGCCAGCATCAAGACCCCACCAGGTGGGCACGTAGTGCCCCGCCCCCCACATCACCAGCGTATTCGGACAAAGGCCCCTCAGTTACTGCACCTGGTATTCCCAGGCGGTATCCCAACCAAGTACTAACCAGGCCAGAACCTGCTTAGCTTCCGAGATCGGACGAGATCGGGCGTGTTCAGGTCGGTACGGCCGTAAGCCGAGCGGGCCCTGTCCCCCCAATAGTACACCGCCTGGCACACTGACCCTGCAGAACAGGCAGTCAGCATGGCCGTAAGCACACAAAAAAGGTTAACCAACGGAAGCAGGCAGCGCACCGGGGAAAAACCAGGCAACAGGCTGTTAACCCTAGCCTGGAGACTGCGGACGAGACAGGCGCCAGAGGGGACAGCTGAACACAGCTGCCCCGGCGGAAGGGGCGCATGCTGGCGTCGTTGCATGACCAAGCCTCCATTTAAAAAACCCCACCCAGAGGGGTTGAGGCAGAGAAGGCTGACACGATTGGCAGACGTCATGAACGTGCAGGGGCACCCTCAACCGGGTAACCCGGGAGTTGACACTGCTCCAACACACCAGGGAATCAACCACCTTAGTGTTACCCAAAGCGGTGGTTGTTCCTATAACCCCTCAAGAAAAAACTCCAAAACACACCTGCGGGTATACACCGGCTATACCGCAGTACAAGTGTCTCAGTTTCCAAAAAAGGGTTAACCCAGGCCTACGGGTCGACGAACATTACCTCGGACCGGGCCTGGCGATACGGGAAGCACAGGGTCACCAGAGGAGGTCAAAGACCACCCCCAACAGGCCCCTCTTCGCCATGCGTGAGAGAGGAGCGAAAAAGAATGGAGAACCAGCCCTAAGCACACCGTACTTGGTATTCCCAGGCGGTCTCCCAACCAAGTACTAACCAGGACCAACCTGTGTAGCGGCCGAGATCCGACGAGATCGAGCGTGTACAGGTTGGCATGGCCGTAAGCCATTACGACAGTGCTGAGTAAAGACATACCCAACCAGGGTCTCCATAGCGCTTAACCCTGTGACACCCGGACCGACCTGGCATTTTTCCCCCTGAAAAAAGCCCAAGTCCCTCAGGGTACCAGAACAGCAGATCTGCATCCCCGGCGGACAACGGGTTCAACTGATCCGGTCCAGCGTGACCAGAACCAGTCCCGTGCCCTAACCACGCCGACATGCCAACTCCAGGAGAAAGGGCAGATATGCGTGTCGATCTTAACATGAAAAAGAAGGCGCCACCCAGACGTTCGGCCGAACCGCGCCTGGTGGCCCACCCCAAGGGCGTGAGACCCCTCTACATATGTTCAGATCCATTCCGTCATCATCCCCCAGACATGAACGAGAATCCGTCGAAAAACCAACCCAGGTCGTGGGATTTGGTCATCGGAAGAGGAAAAACCCCCATCTCAGTTGCTTTATAAAAACGCAGTTTCAACCACAAGCAACCAAGGCGTGCCAGTCAGTCGCCTGTTTACAGCGAGCTAGCACTATACGTGCGTCGGGACACACCCCCATCAATGAACAGGCTATTTAGACCTGTCATTGAATCCCCAAGGCGCCCAGGGGAACGACAAGAGGGGTGTGACACTCCCTAACTCCAAAACTTTTTGAATAGAAAAGAAGGAAGCATCAACAGTATGTATCCCAGTCTACACAGCCAGGGGTAAAAAAATTTCACATTTTTACATCCCACCACCCTCCCATAGGAAGGAGACAGGGATCCCAGAGAGACTTCCCACGCGAGCTGTACAGATTGAAAAGAATATATTGCACCTTGAGCCATGTAAAAAATCGGTTTTAGGGCTCTCCGGGGAAGAGGCACTGAACCCATACACACTCAATAATCGAATTGAATCGAATACATATACAATAGAATAGGACCCTTCTAGAGGGTCCACTCACTTTGACAATCTGAGGAGGAAGGCTCTGTACTCAGATGGAGGCTCCCTCACATGGAAGAAGGAGTCCGAACTCACAGAAGGCCCGAATAGGCGCTTGGTGAGGAGGAGCCCTGACCACCCCCCTGAAACAGATCCATCACATGGACCTGAACAGCACACGGAAGTCCTACCAACAGAGACGTGCACGGTGACGTACTCTATGGCGGGGGAATTCCTGCGGTGCACACGCCCAATATACCAGGCCGTGGGACCAGGAAACTCCCCACCCCCCCCCCCCCCCGTAACGTGCCGAACCGCCACGTGACGGGAACCTTGAAGGACAGGGGGTGTACCCCTGACCGACAGAAACAAGGGGGAGAGGAAAAGTTACCAGTTCACCCCTTTACGACCCCACACCCATGATACGATGTAATGACAAAAAGAGAATATGACACAGTCATAGTCAGCTCTATGAAGCGTTTGACAGCTCCACACAGCGCATGAGCTAACCTGCTATCTGATTTTTACTAAGGAAAAACACAGAATAGAGAGGGCTCTAAGAGCCCCGGTCCAACATACACATGTGCTTCTGTGGCCAGTCCAACCCAGTTGTAGGTCACATGACACACACAACCCATCATCACCTACAAAAAATGGCAAAAACACTCAACAGAGGAACGCCGTTTTTCACAATGAGAGAATACATCATTCTCGATTAGTATCGGCCACAGGCCTTGCTAAGCACACACGACAGCGACCAAACCATTTTTTCTTTTAGGAAAATAAAGTTTCTCCAGCAGATTTAGCACAACCTCAGCAATCAAGCTAAGAGTTACATCGCATCCCTACCACACAAAAGACACAAATAGTGCACAAACATGTCTGATAGGAGGATGAAAAAGTCCCCAGGGAACCGGGGGGAAACACAATCCTCTTATTTTACCCTCAATACGGCCAGTTAAAACAGGAAAACCTGTTAATATGTGAACACACTGTTCATTGTCATCACAGGCTGAGAAAAGAACATTCTTTTACTCACTTGTCACCAAGCATAGCTTCATAGGTTAGTTACCTTAGTTGTGAGTACACGGTACATATAAACACCATGATGTTTCTCACACAACAACCAGATAATTACATCCCGATTTGCACGGAGAAGCTAACTGCCAGTGACAAAGACAGTCCACACATAACCCGCGCCGTATGATAATCCCAAATGCATTGCAGCAACACACGTTTTGGGAAAAACATCGTTATTCACAATACATTTAGAAAAGTAAAACCAGAAAACGTGTTATAAGGTCTGGTCAAACCTGTTCCTACCCGGAACGTAGATCAGCGAAGTGCAGTCACAGACACCGTAGGAACACAGCCGCTCCTGTGTTGTTCGAACTGGGCAGCGTCGCCGCTCCAACCCGCACTACAGTCCTTTGTTGATGCAACCTTGCCGTCCTGGCTCAGGGCAGGGTCGACGAAAACATCCCCTGTCAAGGATGACGTCGTAGTCAAGAGTGTAAAACATGTTAAAATCAAAGCACGTTCAACAGAATAGCATCAAGCTAACGGCCGCTCCAACCGTTCGGGTGCTACTGCTTCTGCTCGCGAGACGCCGAGCTAACGACGCACGCGATCAGAAGCGAGCTCACGGCGGCGCGCGAGAAGCTAAGCTACCCCGCGCCAGGCCATGGCCTATAGCAGCAAGCTAACGTTACCTAGCGATCACGACATGCTAGCACCGCAGCTAACAGCTGACTGGCTAACAGTAGGCCCAACCTGAGCAGGCCATGCAGCGATCCCAGCAGGCTAACGCAGCAGTTAACAGCTGACTGGCTAACCGTAAGCTAAGCAGCTATCAACTGAACCTGTAAACAATGACA
The DNA here is from genome assembly GCF_963971535.1 of Notolepis coatsorum. Lineage (NCBI taxonomy): Eukaryota > Metazoa > Chordata > Actinopteri > Aulopiformes > Paralepididae > Notolepis > Notolepis coatsorum. The sequence goes on along the minus strand of NC_140177.1, from coordinate 125,068,502 downwards.
TAACACTCACCCAGACAGGCCGCCGTTCTGAACCTCTCCTCACTTTTTAAGAGAAAAGAGAAAACAAGATGTCAACACCGCTTCACAACGGTGATTTTACCAACACCCGACGGAATCAGCACAATACCAACTGGCCTGTGTAGCTGACTTTGAACATGGATCTGCCGCTATCGCACATCCATGCACATATCCCCTCGTGAAGGAATACTCTCATTTGGATATGAAAGATGGGGCCTTAACACGGTGACAGAGAGAATCCACTCGTCCAAAACACACAGGGATCACCAGTGTTAATGGTCGCGGCCCACTAGTTAAAACTATAATGGTCTTCAGACCAAGGCCTTCTGTCGCCTAGGTGGCTGAACAAAGGACCCTAGCCTGGGGCCGGTTTCCATAAACATTGTCAAGTAGCCCCCATAGCACTAACAGACAAGTGGAGCCTGCCAGCAAAAACACTACTCACCCAACCTGGAACGCACCGCTTCTCACAACAGCGGCATGTCCGACAGTTCAGCTGTGGCCTGACAGGTTTCACCCCAACAAACACAGCAAGGAACTGCAGTTGAGAAGCATGCAGCGGCGTGCTCCCAATACGAAAACCGGTGGAGAATTTTTAGAATGATCAACATCTTCCAGACACTCCAGTACGAAGACAATATCGCCGTATTTTCTCGAAAATAGTGAGAGAGAAAATAAAGATATGATGTCAACGTATCTCCTTCCTTGTAAACAAATTTTTCTCCACGTCAACTAACAACACGTCAAGTGGGGTACTACCGAGGCACTTCCTTGTGGTGAAAGCGAGAAGGAGGAGAGCAGGTGACCACACACCTGCTTATGAAGGTAAGCTGATGAGGGGTGTGGTCAGACTAATACTGGTATTAAAGGTACATTTGTGGAATTTATTCAGTGCGCGTGCGCGTACGCGAGGGAGTGCAGTAGTGATGCCAAGCAGAGCCCCTAATGAAACAGAACTGCTGTGCTGTAGGAAGCAGAGGTACAGTAAGTTACAGTAGGTGTAGGTTACATGTTTAATCAAAGCCCATACAATTTTTTAGATGAATGATTGTGGATATAATATAGAAAACACATCATTATGATATTGTCAGAGGGAGAGGCATGACTTCGCGACAGCCATATTAGACACTCACTGTACATTAGTGTGGAACTGTAACGTTATATGTTATTTCGCCCGTGGAGGCTGCTGAGCCTGAAGCGCCAGCGGGGCGACGCGGTGGTTTATCCCCGGCTTTTGTGCGCCGCCGCCGGCTTGATACAGCTTCAGCAGCAGCAGCGGCGGTGCTCTGTTGTAGGAAGCCCTTCAATGACAGCGGCGCGCTCTCATATTTTGCGAATGCATAAACTATATCTTAAATTATGGCTATGTGTCTAATATGGCTGTCGCTTATCAATGACTTCGCGACAGCCATATTAGACACATCGCCATAATTTAAGATATAGTTTATGCATTCGCAAATATGAGAGCTCTGTCATTGAAGTGGGTGGTGGCAGCATTACTAACAGTAGCGATTTTTATTGTTTTGTCATGACCAAACATAATCCCAACATAGATAGGAGGTGTACTGTATGTCAAATGTCGGTCATGTGGTGGAAGAGTTTAGTACAGTCACACAACAGAACACCGCTGTAGTACAGTCACACAACAGAACACCGCTGGTTCGACCAGCGCTCCTGCCGCGTCGTCTCTCTTGCCGCAAGGGCGTGTGCTAGTGGATTGATTGATTGGCCGTGTGGCCAATCAGAGAAACGCTGAACGAAAAGCTGAACACAAGTTGGTTGCCTTTAATATTCACGCGCCCTGGGTTCTTTCAGTCAGGACCTCGGTTTAACGTCTCATCCGAAGGACGGCACTCGCAGCTGTACGGTGTCCTTATATCATCATCTTTGAATATTCTGAAGGTGAATATGCCTCTCTCACTTTGAATATTCTCACACTTTGAATATCATCATAACCTCGTCTCATTGTGGGACTGAAACAAGGGGCATATCGGTCTAACAATCTGCTACTGAGATGTAGTCTGCTGCTGTAGAGTCGGCTCCGAGGGGCCTTTGAGGACGAGTGTAGAGTCTGCTGCTGTAGAGTCGGCTCCGAGGGGCCTTTGAGGACGAGTGTAGAGTCTGCTGCTGTAGAGTCGGCTCCGAGGGGCCTTTGAGGACGAGTGTAGAGTCTGCTGCTGTAGAGTCGGCTCCGAGGGGCCTTTGAGGACGAGTGTAGAGTCTGCTGCTGTAGAGTCGGCTCCGAGGGGCCTTTGAGGACGAGTGTAGAGTCTGCTGCTGTAGAGTCGGCTCCGAGGGGCCTTTGAGGACGAGTGTTTAAGTTTAAGTTTAAGTTTAAGTTTATTTGGATCCCCATTAGCCACAGCAGTGCTGGGGCTATTCTTCCTGGGGTCCATAACACATAAAATACAGTTACAGACGTATACACTCACAACATTTACATGTCATACAGACAATTAAAACAACAATAAAAACCCTTATACACTCACAACATTTACATGTCATACAGACAATTAAAACAACAATAAAAACCCTAATCAAATTCATAATACAAGATAAAAATATCAGACACATACATTTTCATTTACGTACACACTATCTATTAGGGAATGTCAATTTCTTTGGTTGAAAATGTTGTTTTACCACGATTTTGAAACGGCATTTACTATTCTCCTGCTTAACATGTCTGGGAAGAGAGTTCCATTCCTGCATACCACGGAACATGACAGTTCGCTTCATTGCATTCGACCTCACTTTTGGAAGTGTAAAACCTCGTGCAGAAGCATGTCTGGTGGAATGGTTGTGTCTGTCAAGACTTATTGATAAATTGTTATATAAAATTGAGGGGATCTTTGTAACAAGAATATTCCTAGTGAATACAAGGAGTGAGCAGAGTAATTTATGTTTGACAAGTAACCAAGTTAAACAACTGTGCATCGCTGCAACATTAGTTCTGTACTCACAGCGAAGCGCTATACGTGCTGCTTTGTTTTGTACCATTTGTAATTTTTTCAGTTTATTCGTTGTTACATTCGACCATACTGCAGGACAATAGTCAAGATTTGACAAAACCAGAGCTTGAATTACCTGTTTGATAGAATTTAGTGGTAACAAATGAGCACATCTTTTAACAACAGAAATCCCTCTTCCCATTTTCACTACTATATTGTTTATATGGTGTGACCATGACAATTTACTGTCTAATGTTACCCCTAGGAGTTTAGTCTCCTGGACTTGATTAATTACCACATCACTTATCAAAAGTTTCAAGACTGGGTTCGTTCTTAGAGTATGGTTTGAACCGAAAATGATGCTACTTGTCTTTGATATGTTTAGAACTAGTTTGTTATTCTTTATCCATTCCATCACTGATTGCAACTCTGCCTTTAGAACCGTATTTAATTCATTGGCTGTTGAGGCTGATGTGTAAATCGTTGAATCATCCGCATACATAGAAATATAGGACTTATTTAGGACAAGAGGCATGTCATTTGTAAATATGGTGTAGAGCAAAGGCCCAAGGCAACTTCCTTGGGGTACTCCACACCTTACCGTTTTAACTTCTGAGTAACTCCCATTAAAAAAAACTATTTGTTTCCGGTAGTGTAGAGTCTGCTGCTGTAGAGTCGGCTCCGAGGGGCCTTTGAGGACGAGTGTAGAGTCTGCTGCTGTAGAGTCGGCTCCGAGGGGCCTTTGAGGACGAGTGTAGAGTCTGCTGCTGTAGAGTCGGCTCCGAGGGGCCTTTGAGGACGAGTGTAGAGTCTGCTGCTGTAGAGTCGGCTCCGAGGGGCCTTTGAGGACGAGTGTAGAGTCTGCTGCTGTAGAGTCGGCTCCGAGGGGCCTTTGAGGACGAGTGTAGAGTCTGCTGCTGTAGAGTCGGCTCCGAGGGGCCTTTGAGGACGAGTGTGAAGGATGTTGGGAAGACAAGCCTTAATGGAAATCAACAATACGCTGTGGAGCATGAAATATTGAAAATGCAAATGTGTTATGAATCCAATTCCATATTGGACTGTATTACTATCTGAGCTTTGGTAGCATATTACTCTGGAGTGTGTGTGTGTGCGTGTGTGTGTGTGTGTGTGTGTGTGTGTGTGTGTGTGTGTGTGTGTGTGTGTGTGTGTGCGTGCACGCGTGTGAGAAAGCCAGCCTGTGGGAGAGCCACTCAAGCCATATCTCTAACTATTCTGTATGTATTTGATCTATCTGGCTAATAAATCGTATTAACCGGATCCATTTGACTGAGTAAGTTATTCGTTATCTACAACAGTAGCTCCTCTCTCTTTACATACTGCCTGTGTAGCTGCTCTCTCTTTACATACTGCCTGTGTAGCTGCTCTCTCTTTACATACTGCCTGTGTAGCTGCTCTCTCTTTACATACTGCCTGTGTAGCTGCTCTCTCTTTACTTACTGCCTGTGTAGCTGCTCTCTCTTTCCTTACTGCCTGTGTAGCTGCTCTCTCTTTACATACTGCCTGTGTAGCTGCTCTCTCTCTACATACTGCCTGTGTAGCTGCTCTCTCTTTACATACTGCCTGTGTAGCTGCTCTCTCTTTACATACTGCCTGTGTAGCTGCTCTCTCTTTACATACTGCCTGTGTAGCTGCTCTCTCTTTACATACTGCCTGTGTAGCTGCTCTCTCTTTACTTACTGCCTGTGTAGCTGCTCTCTCTTTACATACTGCCTGTGTAGCTGCTCTCTCTTTACTTACTGCCTGTGTAGCTGCTCTCTCTTTACATACTGCCTGTGTAGCTGCTCTCTCTTTACATACTGCCTGTGTAGCTGCTCTCTCTTTACTTACTGCCTGTGTAGCTGCTCTCTCTTTACTTACTGCCTGTGTAGCTGCTCTCTCTTTACATACTGCCTGTGTAGCTGCTCTCTCTTTACATACTGCCTGTGTAGCTGCTCTCTCTTTACTTACTGCCTGTGTAGCTGCTCTCTCTTTACATACTGCCTGTGTAGCTGCTCTCTCTTTACATACTGCCTGTGTAGCTGCTCTCTCTTTACATACTGCCTGTGTAGCTGCTCTCTCTTTACATACTGCCTGTGTAGCTGCTCTCTCTTTACTTACTGCCTGTGTAGCTGCTCTCTCTTTACATACTGCCTGTGTAGCTGCTCTCTCTTTACATACTGCCTGTGTAGCTGCTCTCTCTTTACATACTGCCTGTGTAGCTGCTCTCTCTTTACATACTGCCTGTGTAGCTGCTCTCTCTTTACATACTGCCTGTGTAGCTGCTCTCTCTTTACTTACTGCCTGTGTAGCTGCTCTCTCTTTACATACTGCCTGTGTAGCTGCTCTCTCTTTACTTACTGCCTGTGTAGCTGCTCTCTCTTTACATACTGCCTGTGTAGCTGCTCTCTCTTTACTTACTGCCTGTGTAGCTGCTCTCTCTTTACATACTGCCTGTGTAGCTGCTCTCTCTTTACTTACTGCCTGTGTAGCTGCTCTCTCTTTACATACTGCCTGTGTAGCTGCTCTCTCTTTACATACTGCCTGTGTAGCTGCTCTCTCTTTACATACTGCCTGTGTAGCTGCTCTCTCTTTACATACTGCCTGTGTAGCTGCTCTCTCTTTACATACTGCCTGTGTAGCTGCTCTCTCTTTACATACTGCCTGTGTAGCTGCTCTCTCTTTACATACTGCCTGTGTAGCTGCTCTCTCTTTACATACTGCCTGTGTAGCTGCTCTCTCTTTCCTTACTGCCTGTGTAGCTGCTCTCTCTTTACATACTGCCTGTGTAGCTGCTCTCTCTTTACATACTGCCTGTGTAGCTGCTCTCTCTTTACATACTGCCTGTGTAGCTGCTCTCTCTTTACATACTGCCTGTGTAGCTGCTCTCTCTTTCCTTACTGCCTGTGTAGCTGCTCTCTCTTTACATACTGCCTGTGTAGCTGCTCTCTCTTTACATACTGCCTGTGTAGCTGCTCTCTCTTTACATACTGCCTGTGTAGCTGCTCTCTCTTTACATACTGCCTGTGTAGCTGCTCTCTCTTTACTTACTGCCTGTGTAGCTGCTCTCTCGTTACATACTGCCTGTGTAGCTGCTCTCTCGTTACATACTGCCTGTGTAGCTGCTCTCTCTTTACATACTGCCTGTGTAGCTGCTCTCTCTTTACATACTGCCTGTGTAGCTGCTCTCTCTTTACATACTGCCTGTGTAGCTGCTCTCTCTTTACATACTGCCTGTGTAGCTGCTCTCTCTTTACATACTGCCTGTGTAGCTGCTCTCTCTTTACATACTGCCTGTGTAGCTGCTCTCTCTTTACATACTGCCTGTGTAGCTGCTCTCTCTTTACATACTGCCTGTGTAGCTGCTCTCTCTTTACATACTGCCTGTGTAGCTGCTCTCTCTTTACATACTGCCTGTGTAGCTGCTTTCTCTTTACATACTGCCTGTGTAGCTGCTCTCTCTTTACATACTGCCTGTGTAGCTGCTCTCTCTTTACATACTGCCTGTGTAGCTGCTCTCTCGTTACATACTGCCTGTGTAGCTGCTCTCTCTTTACTTACTGCCTGTGTAGCTGCTCTCTCTTTACTTACTGCCTGTGTAGCTGCTCTCTCTTTACATACTGCCTGTGTAGCTGCTTTCTCTTTACATACTGCATGTGTAGCTGCTCTCTCTTTACATACTGCCTGTGTAGCTGCTCTCTCTTTACATACTGCCTGTGTAGCTGCTCTCTCTTTACATACTGCCTGTGTAGCTGCTCTCTCTTTACATACTGCCTGTGTAGCTGCTCTCTCTTTACATACTGCCTGTGTAGCTGCTCTCTCTTTACATACTGCCTGTGTAGCTGCTCTCTCTTTACATACTGCCTGTGTAGCTGCTTTCTCTTTACATACTGCCTGTGTAGCTGCTCTCTCTTTACATACTGCCTGTGTAGCTGCTCTCTCTTTACTTACTGCCTGTGTAGCTGCTCTCTCTTTCCTTACTGCCTGTGTAGCTGCTCTCTCTTTACATACTGCCTGTGTAGCTGCTCTCTCTTTACATACTGCCTGTGTAGCTGCTCTCTCTTTACATACTGCCTGTGTAGCTGCTCTCTCTTTACTTACTGCCTGTGTAGCTGCTCTCTCGTTACTTACTGCCTGTGTAGCTGCTCTCTCTTTACATACTGCCTGTGTAGCTGCTCTCTCTTTACATACTGCCTGTGTAGCTGCTTTCTCTTTACATACTGCCTGTGTAGCTGCTCTCTCTTTACATACTGCCTGTGTAGCTGCTCTCTCTTTACATACTGCCTGTGTAGCTGCTCTCTCTTTACATACTGCCTGTGTAGCTGCTCTCTCTTTACATACTGCCTGTGTAGCTGCTCTCTCTTTACATACTGCCTGTGTAGCTGCTCTCTCTTTACATACTGCCTGTGTAGCTGCTCTCTCTTTACATACTGCCTGTGTAGCTGCTCTCTCTTTACTTACTGCCTGTGTAGCTGCTCTCTCTTTACATACTGCCTGTGTAGCTGCTCTCTCTTTCCTTACTGCCTGTGTAGCTGCTCTCTCTTTACTTACTGCCTGTGTAGCTGCTCTCTCTTTACATACTGCCTGTGTAGCTGCTCTCTCTTTACATACTGCCTGTGTAGCTGCTCTCTCTTTACATACTGCCTGTGTAGCTGCTCTCTCTTTACATACTGCCTGTGTAGCTGCTCTCTCTTTACTTACTGCCTGTGTAGCTGCTCTCTCTTTACATACTGCCTGTGTAGCTGCTCTCTCTTTACTTACTGCCTGTGTAGCTGCTCTCTCTTTACATACTGCCTGTGTAGCTGCTCTCTCTTTACATACTGCCTGTGTAGCTGCTCTCTCTTTACATACTGCCTGTGTAGCTGCTCTCTCTTTACATACTGCCTGTGTAGCTGCTTTCTCTTTACATACTGCCTGTGTAGCTGCTCTCTCTTTACTTACTGCCTGTGTAGCTGCTCTCTCTTTACATACTGCCTGTGTAGCTGCTCTCTCTTTACATACTGCCTGTGTAGCTGCTCTCTCTTTACATACTGCCTGTGTAGCTGCTCTCTCTTTACATACTGCCTGTGTAGCTGCTCTCTCTTTACTTACTGCCTGTGTAGCTGCTCTCTCTTTACATACTGCCTGTGTAGCTGCTCTCTCTTTACTTACTGCCTGTGTAGCTGCTCTCTCTTTACATACTGCCTGTGTAGCTGCTCTCTCTTTACATACTGCCTGTGTAGCTGCTCTCTCTTTACATACTGCCTGTGTAGCTGCTCTCTCTTTACATACTGCCTGTGTAGCTGCTCTCTCTTTACATACTGCCTGTGTAGCTGCTCTCTCTTTACATACTGCCTGTGTAGCTGCTCTCTCTTTACATACTGCCTGTGTAGCTGCTCTCTCTTTACATACTGCCTGTGTAGCTGCTCTCTCTTTACTTACTGCCTGTGTAGCTGCTCTCTCTTTACATACTGCCTGTGTAGCTGCTCTCTCTTTACATACTGCCTGTGTAGCTGCTCTCTCTTTACATACTGCCTGTGTAGCTGCTCTCTCTTTACATACTGCCTGTGTAGCTGCTCTCTCTTTACTTACTGCCTGTGTAGCTGCTCTCTCTTTACTTACTGCCTGTGTAGCTGCTCTCTCTTTACATACTGCCTGTGTAGCTCCTCTCTCTTTACATACTGCCTGTGTAGCTGCTCTCTCTTTACATACTGCCTGTGTAGCTGCTCTCTCTTTACATACTGCCTGTGTAGCTGCTCTCTCTTTACTTACTGCCTGTGTAGCTGCTCTCTCTTTACATACTGCCTGTGTAGCTGCTCTCTCTTTACTTACTGCCTGTGTAGCTGCTCTCTCTTTACATACTGCCTGTGTAGCTGCTCTCTCTTTACATACTGCCTGTGTAGCTGCTCTCTCTTTACATACTGCCTGTGTAGCTGCTCTCTCTTTACATACTGCCTGTGTAGCTGCTCTCTCTTTACTTACTGCCTGTGTAGCTGCTCTCTCTTTACATACTGCCTGTGTAGCTGCTCTCTCTTTACATACTGCCTGTGTAGCTGCTCTCTCTTTCCTTACTGCCTGTGTAGCTGCTCTCTCTTTACATACTGCCTGTGTAGCTGCTCTCTCTTTACATACTGCCTGTGTAGCTGCTCTCTCTTTACATACTGCCTGTGTAGCTGCTCTCTCTTTACATACTGCCTGTGTAGCTGCTCTCTCTTTACTTACTGCCTGTGTAGCTGCTCTCTCTTTACATACTGCCTGTGTAGCTGCTCTCTCTTTACTTACTGCCTGTGTAGCTGCTCTCTCTTTACTTACTGCCTGTGTAGCTGCTCTCTCTTTACATACTGCCTGTGTAGCTGCTCTCTCTTTACATACTGCCTGTGTAGCTGCTTTCTCTTTACATACTGCCTGTGTAGCTGCTCTCTCTTTACTTACTGCCTGTGTAGCTGCTCTCTCTTTACATACTGCCTGTGTAGCTGCTCTCTCTTTACATACTGCCTGTGTAGCTGCTCTCTCTTTACATACTGCCTGTGTAGCTGCTCTCTCTTTACATACTGCCTGTGTAGCTGCTCTCTCTTTACTTACTGCCTGTGTAGCTGCTCTCTCTTTACATACTGCCTGTGTAGCTGCTCTCTCTTTACATACTGCCTGTGTAGCTGCTCTCTCTTTACATACTGCCTGTGTAGCTGCTCTCTCTTTACTTACTGCCTGTGTAGCTGCTCTCTCTTTACTTACTGCCTGTGTAGCTGCTCTCTCTTTACTTACTGCCTGTGTAGCTGCTCTCTCTTTACATACTGCCTGTGTAGCTGCTCTCTCTTTACATACTGCCTGTGTAGCTGCTCTCTCTTTACTTACTGCCTGTGTAGCTGCTCTCTCTTTACATACTGCCTGTGTAGCTGCTCTCTCTTTACTTACTGCCTGTGTAGCTGCTCTCTCTTTACTTACTGCCTGTGTAGCTGCTCTCTCTTTACTTACTGCCTGTGTAGCTGCTCTCTCTTTACATACTGCCTGTGTAGCTGCTCTCTCTTTACTTACTGCCTGTGTAGCTGCTCTCTCTTTACATACTGCCTGTGTAGCTGCTCTCTCTTTACATACTGCCTGTGTAGCTGCTCTCTCTTTACATACTGCCTGTGTAGCTGCTCTCTCTTTACATACTGCCTGTGTAGCTGCTCTCTGTGTGCATGTGAAAATGCAAGTGACATCCTGGTGGCCTCAATCTCCCTCCTTTCCGCTCACAGCCTTTGTTCAAACTGCGTTGTGACGTCGGTTTGCATCAAGCGACCCGTTCAGAGGCCCGCCGGGGCCCTGCCTGGGAGCTGCACCTACAACCTACCTGCCTGGGGCCTCTGTTGCCGTATAAGAAGGGTCATGAATCCTCCCCCCGGCCCCCATGGCCCCCCCGGCCCCATCTGTAAGGAAAACAAGTGACACATCACATCACGTCTCGTGAAACAGGGGAAGACATGTCGCCGCGTCTGTTGCTTCAGATGAAAGCAGGAGTCGAGGAGAACTTGGCTTCGGTTATAAAGATAAAGTAAAATAAAAAGTCTCTTCACCTATCTCCCGCTTTCCAGGAAGGTTTTAAGAGTTCCTCAAAGCCGCGTTATGGATTACCCTGAACTGATGACAGATAGCGGGTTTCACCTCCTGCTGTCCTTTTTTTGTCTCTCTCTCTCTCTCTCTCTCTCTCTCTCTCTCTCTCTCTCTCTCTCTCTCTCTCTCTCTCTCTCTCTCTCTCTCTCTCTCTCTCCCCTCCTCTCCCACACATGATATCTGCCTTCAACACAATACCCTTTTCTCAAACCCCTGAGAACAATGAGTTTGTTCTCCTCCTCCTCCTCTTCTCTCTATCCCTCCATCCATTTGTTTCGGTGCTCTCTGTGACATCTCGGCCATGCGAGGCCACGAGGGAGAGAGGGAGGGAGGGAGAGAGGGAGGGAGGGAGAGAGGGAGGGACAGGCCTCACCATTGTCCCCGGGTGAACCCTGGCAAATGTCAACAGTGTTGTCCTTAAGCGGGAGACGCCAGCGTTGGCCAGTAACCTTTTGGGTTCCTTGATGATGATTGGCCCATTAGAGCTGCTCACTACACGACGTCTCCTCCACGCTGCGCCGCTCTCTCCCGCTGCATCAGGTTTATTTATTTTTAATTTTTTTGGGTTAAATATTTTATTTGAGCATTTTTACAGCTTTATTGGTCAGACATGACCGACAGAGGAGAGGGAGAACGGGAGAAGATGTCGCAAATCCATCCGGGAGCGGGAGACGAACCCGGGTTCCTTATTTATTTATTTAACCGGGAAAGGAGCAAAGGAAGAGAAAAGTTGCACATAAATAAAAAAAAATAAAAAACGACACAAATACACTAAACAACCGATATCAGAGCCAGAGGCAACCTAGCAGGGCAGGCAGCAACAATAGACTATTAGAGCAAATCAAACCAACGACGGATCATTGATTCAAACTCTGGCCCCTTCATGAGGCATTTAAAAGCATCCAGTGTTAACCACATGACTCATCACATCCAGTGTTAACCACATGACTCATCACATCCAGTGTTAACCACATGACTCATCACAGAGATGTGTCAACTCCACGAGACATCCAGTGTTAACCACATGACTCATCACAGAGATGTGTCAACTCCACGAGACATCCAGTGTTAACCACATGACTCATCACAGAGATGTGTCAACTCCACGAGACATCCAGTGTTAACCACATGACTCATCACAGAGATGTGTCAACTCCACGAGACATCCAGTGTTAACCACATGACTCATCACAGAGATGTGTCAACTCCACGAGACATCCAGTGTTAACCACATGACTCATCACAGAGATGTGTCAACTCCACGAGACATCCAGTGTTAACCACATGACTCATCACAGAGATGTGTCAACTCCACGAGACATCCAGTGTTAACCACATGACTCATCACAGAGATGTGTCAACTCCACGAGACATCCAGTGTTAACCACATGACTCATCACAGAGATGTGTCAACTCCACGAGACAAACGCTGCACTTCTAGTTACCTCCCGGACACGATACATGAACACTGGCACCGTCACGCCTGGCACCGTTACTATTATACTACTATATAAACCAGACGATGACGGATGCAGAAATGATTGTTATCTTAATACTTGTCTCATGAATGGGCCTTTCTAGAACCATCTTGTGTCATATTTCCAGTTCTCTGGCTGAGTGCTCTGCACGTCTCATTGGGATGATTTAACCCCTGCAGCACCACTGTAACCCCTGCAGCACCACTTTAACCCCTGCAGCACCACGTTAACCATGCATCACCACTTTAACCCCTGCAGCACCACTTTAACCCCTGCAGCACCACTTTAACCCCTGCAGCACCACTTTAACCCCTGCAGCACCACGTTAACCATGCATCACCACTTTAACCCCTGCAGCCCCACTGTAACCCCTGCAGCACCACTTTAACCCCTGCAGCACCACTTTAACCATGCAGCACCACTTTAACCCCTGCAGCCCCATTGTAACCCCTGCAGCACCACTTTAACCCCTGCATCACCACTTTAACCCCTGCAGCACCACTGTAACCCCTGCAGCACCACTTTAACCCCTGCAGCACCACGTTAACCATGCATCACCACTTTAACCCCTGCAGCACCACTTTAACCCCTGCAGCACCACTTTAACCCCTGCAGCACCACTTTAACCCCTGCAGCACCACGTTAACCATGCATCACCACTTTAACCCCTGCAGCACCACTTTAACCCCTGCAGCACCACTTTAACCCCTGCAGCACCACTGTAAACCCTGCAGCACCACTTTAACCCCTGCAGCCCCACTGTAACCCCTGCAGCACCACTTTAACCCCTGCAGCACCACTTTAACCATGCAGCACCACTTTAACCCATGCAGCACCACTTTAACCCCTGCAGCACCACTTTAACCTCTGCAGCACCACTTTAACCCCTGCAGCACCACTTTAACCTCTGCAGCACCCCTGTAACCCCTGCAGCACCACTTTAACCCCTGCAGCACCACTGTAACCCCTGCAGCACCACTGTAACCCATGCAGCACCACTTTAACCCCTGCAGCACCACTTTAACCCCTGCAGCACCACTTTAACCCCTGCAGCACCACTTTAACCATGCATCACCACTGTAACCCCTGCAGCACCACTTTAACCCCTGCAGCCCCACTGTAACCCCTGCAGCACCACTTTAACCCCTGCAGCACCACTTTAACCATGCAGCACCACTTTAACCCATGCAGCACCACTTTAACCCCCGCAGCACCACTTTAACCTCTGCAGCACCACTTTAACCTCTGCAGCACCACTTTAACCCCTGCAGCACCACTTTAACCCCTGCAGCACCACTTTAACCTCGGCAGCACCCCTGTAACCCCTGCAGCACCACTTTAACCCCTGCAGCACCACTTTAACCCCTGCAGCACCACTTTAACCCCTGCAGCACCACTGTAACCCCTGCAGCACCACTTTAACCCCTGCAGCACCACTTTAACCCCTGCAGCACCACTTTAACCCCTGCATCACCACTTTAACCCCTGCAGCACCACTGTAACCCCTGCAGCACCACTTTAACCCCTGCAGCACCATTTTAACCCCTGCAGCACCACTTTAACCCCTGCAGCACCACTGTAACCCATGCAGCACCACTTTAACCCCTGCAGCACCATTTTAACCCCTGCAGCACCACTTTAACCCCTGCAGCACCACTTTAACCCCTGCAGCACCACTGTAACCCATGCAGCACCACTTTAACCCCTGCAGCACAACTTTAACCACTGCAGCACCACTTTAACCCCTGAAGCACCGCTTTAACCCCTGCAGCACCACTTTAACCCCTGCAGCACCACTTTAACCCCTGCAGCACCACTGTAACCCCTGCAGCACCACTGTAACCCATGCAGCACCACTTTAACCCCTGCAGCACCACTGTAACCCCTGCAGCACCACTTTAACCCCTGCAGCACCACTTTAACCCCTGCAGCACCACTGTAACCCCTGCAGCACCACTTTAACCCCTGCATCACCACTTTAACCCCTGCAGCACCACTTTAACCCCTGCAGCACCACTGTAACCCCTGCAGCACCACTTTACACTGATGCTGATGGAGACTCAGTGTTCAGGGTAACAGAGCATGAGGTGAGGCGGACCTTTAAAAAAGTGAATATCAGGAAGGCAGCAGGACCGGACGGCATCCCCGGCCGCGTCCTAAAAGTCTGTGCCGACCAACTGACCCCGGTATTCACTGACATATTTAACCTGTCCTTAGAACAGGCTGTCATCCCCACCTGTCTGAAGAAGTCCACTATTATCCCTGTACCCAAAAAATCCAAGCCTGCTTGCCTCAACGACTACCGCCCTGTAGCTCTCACCTCCATAGCCATGAAGTGCTTTGAGAAGCTAGTAAAGGGCTACATCTGCTCCTCCCTCCCCATCAACATGGACCCCCTGCAATTTGCATACCACCCTAACAGGTCCACGGAGGACGCCATAGCCCATGTGCTGCACACAGCAGCATCACACCTGGACAAGAGGAAGGGGAACTATGTGAGAATGCTATTCATCGACTACAGCTCGGCATTCAATACCATAGTCCCCTCCAAACTCATAGCCAAGCTCAGGGACCTGGGCTTGAACTATGACCTCTGCCAGTGGGTCTTGGACTTCCTGACGGGCAGACCCCAGGTGGTGAGAGCAGGCAACTGCACTTCCTCATCCATCACCCTCAACATAGGGGCCCCCCAGGGCTGTGTTCTGAGTCCCCTCCTCTACTCCCTGTACACACACTACTGTGTGGCTCAGCGGAGTAGCAACACAATCATCAAATTTGCTGACGACACAGTGGTGGTGGGCCTGATCTCTGCAAACGACGAGAGGGCCTACCTGGAAGAGGTCAAGGTCCTGGGCGGGATGGTGTCAAGAGAACAGCCTCTCCCTGAACGTCAGCAAAACAAAAGGAGATGATTGTGGACTTCAGGAGGTCGGGGGTCAAGGACTACAGCCCCCTCAGCATCGACGGGGCACCGGTTGAGAGAGTGAACAGCTTTAAGTACCTCGGAGCCTACATATCCGAGGACTTGACATGGACCACACACATTGACAGTGTTGTGAAGAAGGCACGACAACGCCTCTACTTCCTCAGGCGCCTAAGGAAGTTCCAAGTCAGTCAGAAGATCCTTAAGAACTTCTACTCATGTACAATAGAGAGCATCCTGACTGGCAACATCACCTCCTGGTTTGGGAATAGCACTGCACAAGACCAAAGCAGACTACAAAGAGTGACACGTTCAGCCGAACGCACAATTGGAGGGGGGCTCCCGACCCTCCAGAACATTTACAACAAGCGGTGCAGGGGCAAGGCTAAGAGAATCATTAAGGACTCCAGTCACCCGAACAACTGCCTCTTTGAACTGCTGCAGTCAGGCAAGCGATACCGGAGTCTCAAGGCGAGCACAGAAAGACTCAGAAGAAGCTTCTATCCCCAGGCCATCAGGCTGCTCAACGAACAAAGAACACTACACACAACCATCAAACGCACATAGCACACACATCCACACGCACACACTCACTTTAAACAAACACACTGTAGCACCCACTCCCCACACTTTATATTTATTGATAAAGGATTGCACTACAACTCGTACACCTTACTGTAAATTGTACCTAAATTGTACCTAATCCCATTTCTGCTTTGCACTATATAGTATTGTATATTAGTACACTGCATAGTATTGTATATTATATGGTAACTCAGTTACGTCTATTCTGCATCGAACATTGTACATATGTCTATACTGAACACTGTGACCTCATTTTCTACTTATAATTTACATGCTATACTATGTTATTTCATACTTATCTTGTCTAGCACAGTCTCTGGAGCGTAACAGTAAGAAGCATTTTGTATAAAAGTATTCTGTACTTCTGTATGACAACTATTAAAGAAACTTGAACTTGAAAGTTAACCCATGCAGCACCACTTTAACCATGCAGCACCACTTTAACCATGCAGCACCACTTTAACCCCTGCAGCACCACTTTAACCCCTGCAGCACCACTTTAACACCTGCAGCACCACTTTAACCCTGCATCACCACTTTAACCCCTGCAGCACCACTTTAACCCCTGCAGCACCACTTTAACCCCTGCATCACCACTGTAACCCACGTAGCACCACTTTAACCCCTGCAGCACCACTTTAACCCCTGCAGCACCACTGTAACCCCTGCAGCACCACTTTAACCTCTGCAGCACCACTTTAACCCCTGCAGCACCACTTTAACCCCTGCAGCACCACTGTAACCCATGCAGCACCACTTTAACCCCTGCAGCACCACTTTAACCCCTGCAGCACCACTGTAACCCCTGCAGCACCACTGTAACCCCTGCAGCACCACTGTAACCATGCAGCACCACTGTAACCCCTGCAGCACCACTTTAACCCCTGCAGCACCACTGTAACCCCTGCAGCACCACCTTAACCCCTGCAGCACCACTTTAACCCCTGTAGCACCACTTTAACCATGCATCACCACTTTAACCCCCGCAGCACCACTTTAACCCCTGCAGCACTACTTTAACCTCATGCAGCACCACTTTAACCCTTGCAGCACCATTTTAACCCCTGCAGCACCACTGTAACCCCTGCAGCACCACTTTAACTCATGCAGCACCACTGTAACCGCTGCAGCACCACTTTAACCCCTGCATCACCACTTTAACCCCTGCAGCACCACTGTAACCCCTGCAGCACCACTGTAACCCCTGCAGCCCCACTTTAACCCCTGCAGCACCACTTTAACCCCTGCAGCACCACTATAACCATGCATCACCACTTTAACCCCTGCAGCACCACTGTAACCCCTGCAGCACCACTGTAACCATGCAGCACCACTTTAACCCCTGCAGCACCACTTTAACCCCTGCAGCACCACTTTAACCCCTGCAGCACCACTGTAACCTCTGCAGCACCACTTTAACCCCTGCAGCACCACTTTAACCCCTGCAGCACCACTTTAACCCCTGCATCACCACTTTAACCCCTGCAGCACCACTTTAACCCCTGCAGCACCACTTTAACCCCTGCAGCACCACTTTAACCATGCATCACCACTTTAACCCCTGCAGCACCACTTTAACCCCTGCAGCACCCCTGTAACCCCTGCAGCACCACTTTAACCCCTGCAGCACCCCTGTAACCCCTGCAGCACCACTTTAACCCCTGCAGCACCACTGTAACCCCTGCAGCACCACTGTAACCCATGCAGCACCACTTTAACCCCTGCAGCACCACTTTAACCCCTGCAGCACCACTTTAACCCCTGCAGTACCACTTTAACCATGCATCACCACTTTAACCCCTGCAGCACCACTTTAACCCCTGCAGCACCACTTTAACCTCTGCAGCACCACTTTAACCCACGCAGCACCACTTTAACCCCTGCAGCGACAATGTAACCCATGCAGCACCACTTTAACCCCTGCAGCACCACTTTAACCCCTGCAGCACCACTTTAACCATGCAGCACCACTTTAACCCATGCAACACCACTTTAACCCCTGCGGCACCACTGTAACCTCTGCAGCACCACTTTAACCTCTGCAGCACCACTTTACCCCCTGCAGCACCACTTTAACCCCTGCAGCACCACTTTAACCTCTGCAGCACCCCTGTAACCCCTGCAGCACCACTTTAACCCCTGCAGCACCACTGTAACCCCTGCAGCACCACTGTAAACCATGCAGTACCACTTTAACCCCTGCAGCACCACTTTAACCCCTGCAGCACCACTTTAACCATGCATCACCACTTTCACCCCTGCAGCACCACTTTAACCTCTGCAGCACCACTTTAACCCATGCAGCACCACTTTAACCCCTGCAGCACCAATGTAACCTGTAACTGAGGGGTACAATTCCCTGACTGTATGGTATCATTAAACCACTACCGCTTTATGTACTTTAATTACTGGCCATACAGTACACGATATATGAATATGATGAACACTTCCCACAATGAAATCGGTTCCAGTCAAAGGTATAATCAAGTATTTAATGGAGCAAAAGGTACATAGGATACTTTACATTATTCTTTGAATGCACTTGTAAGGCAAAGGAATATGCGTAGGCAAATCAATAATGAATGTCCATTCTCTGGTTACGCAGGAGGTAATTATACAACCTGAATCTTAGGGAATTATATCTATGGTACACTAGTAATATAGCGGGAGATACTGGAAGGGGTTCCCCTGGTTGTAAGCCAGCGGGGGGGGTAGAAGATCTGTCGGTAGTAGGACGTCTGGTCAACGATGACTAGGGAGACTTCAGGTACAGAAGCCGGTGCAGTAGCCTCTTGATCCACAGACGAATACAGCTTGGTTCTCTTGTAGACTGTAGCTCCACAGGGAAGAAAGCTAGTCGACCTCAGACTCTCTGAGGCGCCGACTCGACTTGACTCCTCGCGGGGTAAATCCAACACGTGCAGGCGTCGGCGATTATCCGCTCCATAAATCACAGGACCAAAGCAAATATATTCCAGCCGCAAAGGCTATGTAGTCGTCGGGTAGATTAATCCAGTGTACATGTCCATACGGTTCTCGTCTAGGTCTCCTCGGGTGAAAGCGCCATGTGGTCGGCCCAGCCTGGATAAGAACTCTAGCTAATACGAGGAAGCGTTGGAGATGCTGGTCACTGTAGAACTTTAACCGCACGATACACTATACACAAATAGACTATTATTTACCTAATAGAAATATGTCGCACTCGACGGTATAGCGCCAAACTCTGACAATTCAGTTATTAATTCGCACGCGGTCTCAATGCTCTATTCTGAGGCCAAACAGGCCATACTTCACCGCACGTTGTATCGTGGGTGAGGCTTCAACTTATCGGTAACATATACTAAGGAAGGTAAGGGGGTAAGGAGGTAAGGGGCTTCTATATTCACCTGCGCCGTATTTATACGCACGGTGAACAAACTAGTTCCAATCTCATTTCTGTCGCGTATCCCTGGGCAAGGCCGGGCATGTCCAGACACATCTTGACGGTGACTTTGAACCTGGCTCCGGAGGCCGGTCCCTGGCGCCGGTGGACCGCTGTCCAATAGGAGAATGAACTATTATGGTCTGGGCTAAAGGGATATTCCGTGTATATGTACAAGGAATATACAGGGGATATCAAACGATATACAAATACTATGCAATATATATCAATAAATAAATATATATATTCGGTTTAATCTGATCCTTTGTAACATAACCCATGCAGCACCACTTTAACCCCTGCAGTACCACTTTAACCCCTGCAGCACCACTGTAACCCCTGCAGCACCACTGTAACCCCTGCAGCACCACTTTAACCCCTGCAGCACCCTGCAGCACCACTTTAACCCCTGCAGCACCACTGTAACCCCTGCAGCACCACTTTACACTGATGCTGATGGAGACTCAGTGTTCAGGGTAACAGAGCATGAGGTGAGGCGGACCTTTAAAAAAGTGAATATCAGGAAGGCAGCAGGACCGGACGGCATCCCCGGCCGCGTCCTAAAAGTCTGTGCCGACCAACTGGCCCCGGTATTCACTGACATATTTAACCTGTCCTTAGAACAGGCTGTCATCCCCACCTGTCTGAAGAAGTCCACTATTATCCCTGTACCCAAAAAATCCAAGCCTGCTTGCCTCAACGACTACCGCCCTGTAGCTCTCACCTCCATAGCCATGAAGTGCTTTGAGAAGCTAGTAAAGGGCTACATCTGCTCCTCCCTCCCCATCAACATGGACCCCCTGCAATTTGCATACCACCCTAACAGGTCCACGGAGGACGCCATAGCCCATGTGCTGCACACAGCAGCATCACACCTGGACAAGAGGAAGGGGAACTATGTGAGAATGCTATTCATCGACTACAGCTCGGCATTCAATACCATAGTCCCCTCCAAACTCATAGCCAAGCTCAGGGACCTGGGCTTGAACTATGACCTCTGCCAGTGGGTCTTGGACTTCCTGACGGGCAGACCCCAGGTGGTGAGAGCAGGCAACTGCACCTCCTCATCCATCACCCTCAACATAGGGGCCCCCCAGGGCTGTGTTCTGAGTCCCCTCCTCTACTCCCTGTACACACACTACTGTGTGGCTCAGCGGAGTAGCAACACAATCATCAAATTTGCTGACGACACAGTGGTGGTGGGCCTGATCTCTGCAAACGACGAGAGGGCCTACCTGGAAGAGGTCAAGGTCCTGGCGGGATGGTGTCAAGAGAACAGCCTCTCCCTGAACGTCAGCAAAACAAAAGGAGATGATTGTGGACTTCAGGAGGTCGGGGGTCAAGGACTACAGCCCCCTCAGCATCGACGGGGCACCGGTTGAGAGAGTGAACAGCTTTAAGTACCTCGGAGCCTACATATCCGAGGACTTGACATGGACCACACACATTGACAGTGTTGTGAAGAAGGCACGACAACGCCTCTACTTCCTCAGGCGCCTAAGGAAGTTCCAAGTCAGTCAGAAGATCCTTAAGAACTTCTACTCATGTACAATAGAGAGCATCCTGACTGGCAACATCACCTCCTGGTTTGGGAATAGCACTGCACAAGACCAAAGCAGACTACAAAGAGTGACACGTTCAGCCGAACGCACAATTGGAGGGGGGCTCCCCACCCTCCAGAACATTTACAACAAGCGGTGCAGGGGCAAGGCTAAGAGAATCATTAAGGACTCCAGTCACCTGAACAACTGCCTCTTTGAACTGCTGCAGTCAGGCAAGCGATACCGGAGTCTCAAGGCGAGCACAGAAAGACTCAGAAGAAGCTTCTATCCCCAGGCCATCAGGCTGCTCAACGAACAAAGAACACTACACACAACCATCAAACGCACATAGCACACACATCCACACGCACACACTCACTTTAAACAAACACACTGTAGCACCCACTCCCCACACTTTATATTTATTGATAAAGGATTGCACTACAACTCGTACACCTTACTGTAAATTGTACCTAAATTGTACCTAATCCCATTTCTGCTTTGCACTATATAGTATTGTATATTAGTACACTGCATAGTATTGTATATTATATGGTAACTCAGTTACGTCTATTCTGCATCGAACATTGTACATATGTCTATACTGAACACTGTGACCTCATTTTCTACTTCTAATTTACATGCTATACTATGTTATTTCATACTTATCTTGTCTAGCACAGTCTCTGGAGCGTAACAGTAAGAAGCATTTTGTATAAAAGTATTCTGTACTTCTGTATGACAACTATTAAAGAAACTTGAACTTGAAAGTTAACCCATGCAGCACCACTTTAACCATGCAGCACCACTTTAACCCCTGCAGCACCACTTTAACCCCTGCAGCACCACTTTAACCATGCAGCACCACTTTAACCCCTGCAGCACCACTTTAACCCTGCATCACCACTTTAACCCCTGCAGCACCACTTTAACCCCTGCAGCACCACTTTAACCCCTGCAGCGCCACTGTAACCCATGCAGCACCACTTTAACCCCTGCAGCACCACTTTAACCCCTGCAGCACCACTGTAACCCCTGCAGCACCACTTTAACCTCTGCAGCACCACTGTAACCCCTGCAGCACCACTTTAACCCCTGCAGCACCACTGTAACCCATGCAGCACCACTTTAACCCCTGCAGCACCACTTTAACCCCTGCAGCACCACTGTAACCCCTGCAGCACCACTGTAACCCCTGCAGCACCACTGTAACCATGTAGCACCACTTTAACCCCTGCAGCACCACTGTAACCCTTGCAGCACCACTTTAACCCCTGCAGCACCACTGTAACCCCTGCAGCACCACTTTAACCCCTGCAGCACCACTTTAACCCCTGCAGCACCACTTTAACCATGCATCACCACTTTAACCCCTGCAGCACCACTTTAACCTCTGCAGCGCCACTTTAACCCCTGTAGCACCACTTTAACCATGCATCACCACTTTAACCCCTGCAGCACCACTTTAACCCCTGCAGCACTACTTTAACCCCATGCAGCACCACTTTAACCCCTGCAGCACCACTTTAACCCCTGCAGCACCACTTTAACCCATGCAGCACCACTGTAACCGCTGCAGCACCACTGTAACCCCTGCAGCACCACTTTAACCCCTGCATCACCACTTTAACCCCTACAGCACCACTGTAACCCCTGCAGCACCACTGTAACCCCTGCAGCCCCACTTTAACCCCTGCAGCACCACTTTAACCCCTGCAGCACCACTATAACCATGCATCACCACTTTAACCCCTGCAGCACCACTGTAACCCCTGCAGCACCACTTTAACCCCTGCAGCACCACTGTAACCCCTGCAGCACCACTTTAACCCCTGCAGCACCACTATAACCCCTGCAGCACCACTGTAACCTCTGCAGCACCACTTTAACCCCTGCAGCACCACTTTAACCCCTGCAGCACCACTGTAACCCCTGCAGCACCACTTTAACCCCTGCAGCACCACTGTAACCCCTGCAGCACCACTTTAACCCCTGCAGCACCACTGTAACCCCTGCAGCACCACTTTAACCCCTGCAGCACCACTGTAACCCCTGCAGCACCACTGTAACCCCTGCAGCACCACTGTAACCATGCAGCACCACTTTAACCCCTGCAGCACCACTTTAACCCCTGCAGCACCACTGTAACCCCTGCAGCACCACTGTAACCCCTGCAGCACCACTTTAACCCCTGCAGCACCACTGTAACCTCTGCAGCACCACTTTAACCCCTGCAGCACCACTTTAACCCCTGCATAACCAGTTTAACCCCTGCAGCACCACTTTAACCCCTGCAGTACAACTTTAACCCCTGCAGCACCACTTTAACCATGCATCACCACTTTAACCCCTGCAGCACCACTTTAACCTCTGCAGCACCCCTGTAACCCCTGCAGCACCACTTTAACCCCTACAGCACCACTTTAACCCATGCAGCACCACTTTAACCCCTGCAGCACCACTGTAACCCATGCAGCACCACTTTAACCCCTGCAGCACCACTTTAACCCCTGCAGCACCACTTTAACCATGCATCACCACTTTAACCCCTGCAGCACCACTTTAACCCCTGCAGCACCACTTTAACCTCTGCAGCACCACTTTAACCCATGCAGCACCACTTTAACCCCTGCAGCACCAATGTAACCCATGCAGCACCACTTTAACCCCTGCAGCACCACTGTAACCCCTGCAGCACCACTTTAACCCCTGCAGCACCACTTTAACATCTGCAGCACCACTTTAACCCATGCAGCACCACTTTAACCCCTGTAGCACCAATGTAACCCATGCAGCACCACTTTAACCCCTGCAGCACCACTGTAACCCCTGCAGCACCACTGTAACCCATGCAGCACCACTTTAACCCCTGCAGCACCTCTTTAACCTCTGCAGCACCACTTTAACCTCTGCAGCACCACTTTAACCCCTGCAGCACCACTTTAACCCCTGCAGCACCACTTTAACCTCTGCAGCACCCCTGTAACCCCTGCAGCACCACTTTAACCCCTGTAGCACCACTTTAACCCCTGCAGCACCACTTTAACCCCTGCAGCACCACTTTAACCCCTGCAGCACCACTTTAACCCCTGCAGCACCACTTTAACCATGCATCACCACTTTAACCCCTGCAGCACCACTTTAACCTCTGCAGCACCACTTTAACCCATGCAGCACCACTTTAACCCCTACAGCACCAATGTAACCCATGCAGCACCACTTTAACCCCTGCAGCACCACTGTAACCCCTGCGGCACCACTTTAACCCCTGCATCACCACTTTAACCCCTGCAGCACCACTTTAACCCCTGCAGCACCACTTTAACCCATGCAGCACCACTTTAACCCCTGCAGCACCACTGTAACCCCTGCAGCACCACTTTAACCCCTGCAGCACCACTTTAACCCCTGCAGCACCACTGTAACCCCTGCAGCACCACTGTAACCCATGCAGCACCACTTTAACCCCTGCAGCACCACTTTAACCCCTGCAGCACCACTATAACCATGCATCACCACTTTAACCCCTGCAGCACCACTGTAACCCCTGCAGCACCACTGTAACCATGCAGCACCACTTTAACCCCTGCAGCACCACTTTAACCCCTGCAGCACCACTGTAACCCCTGCAGCACCACTTTAACCCCTGCAGCACCACTGTAACCTCTGCAGCACCACTTTAACCCCTGCAGCACCACTTTAACCCCTGCATCACCACTTTAACCCCTGCAGCACCACTTTAACCCCTGCAGCACCACTTTAACCCCTGCAGCACCACTTTAACCATGCATCACCACTTTAACCCCTGCAGCACCACTTTAACCCCTGCAGCACCCCTGTAACCCCTGCAGCACCACTTTAACCATGCATCACCACTTTAACCCCTGCAGCACCACTTTAACCCCTGCAGCACCCCTGTAACCCCTGCAGCACCACTTTAACCCCTGCAGCACCCCTGTAACCCCTGCAGCACCACTTTAACCCCTGCAGCACCACTGTAACCCATGCAGCACCACTTTAACCCCTGCAGCACCACTTTAACCCCTGCAGCACCACTTTAACCCCTGCAGTACCACTTTAACCATGCATCACCACTTTAACCCCTGCAGCACCACTTTAACCCCTGCAGCACCACTTTAACCTCTGCAGCACCACTTTAACCCACGCAGCACCACTTTAACCCCTGCAGCGACAATGTAACCCATGCAGCACCACTTTAACCCCTGCAGCACCACTTTAACCCCTGCAGCACCACTTTAACCATGCAGCACCACTTTAACCCATGCAACACCACTTTAACCCCTGCGGCACCACTGTAACCTCTGCAGCACCACTTTAACCTCTGCAGCACCACTTTACCCCCTGCAGCACCACTTTAACCCCTGCAGCACCACTTTAACCTCTGCAGCACCCCTGTAACCCCTGCAGCACCACTTTAACCCCTGCAGCACCACTGTAACCCCTGCAGCACCACTGTAAACCATGCAGTACCACTTTAACCCCTGCAGCACCACTTTAACCCCTGCAGCACCACTTTAACCATGCATCACCACTTTCACCCCTGCAGCACCACTTTAACCTCTGCAGCACCACTTTAACCCATGCAGCACCACTTTAACCCCTGCAGCACCAATGTAACCTGTAACTGAGGGGTACAATTCCCTGACTGTATGGTATCATTAAACCACTACCGCTTTATGTACTTTAATTACTGGCCATACAGTACACGATATATGAATATGATGAACACTTCCCACAATGAAATCGGTTCCAGTCAAAGGTATAATCAAGTATTTAATGGAGCAAAAGGTACATAGGATACTTTACATTATTCTTTGAATGCACTTGTAAGGCAAAGGAATATGCGTAGGCAAATCAATAATGAATGTCCATTCTCTGGTTACGCAGGAGGTAATTATACAACCTGAATCTTAGGGAATTATATCTATGGTACACTAGTAATATAGCGGGAGATACTGGAAGGGGTTCCCCTGGTTGTAAGCCAGCGGGGGGGGTAGAAGATCTGTCGGTAGTAGGACGTCTGGTCAACGATGACTAGGGAGACTTCAGGTACAGAAGCCGGTGCAGTAGCCTCTTGATCCACAGACGAATACAGCTTGGTTCTCTTGTAGACTGTAGCTCCACAGGGAAGAAAGCTAGTCGACCTCAGACTCTCTGAGGCGCCGACTCGACTTGACTCCTCGCGGGGTAAATCCAACACGTGCAGGCGTCGGCGATTATCCGCTCCATAAATCACAGGACCAAAGCAAATATATTCCAGCCGCAAAGGCTATGTAGTCGTCGGGTAGATTAATCCAGTGTACATGTCCATACGGTTCTCGTCTAGGTCTCCTCGGGTGAAAGCGCCATGTGGTCGGCCCAGCCTGGATAAGAACTCTAGCTAATACGAGGAAGCGTTGGAGATGCTGGTCACTGTAGAACTTTAACCGCACGATACACTATACACAAATAGACTATTATTTACCTAATAGAAATATGTCGCACTCGACGGTATAGCGCCAAACTCTGACAATTCAGTTATTAATTCGCACGCGGTCTCAATGCTCTATTCTGAGGCCAAACAGGCCATACTTCACCGCACGTTGTATCGTGGGTGAGGCTTCAACTTATCGGTAACATATACTAAGGAAGGTAAGGGGGTAAGGAGGTAAGGGGCTTCTATATTCACCTGCGCCGTATTTATACGCACGGTGAACAAACTAGTTCCAATCTCATTTCTGTCGCGTATCCCTGGGCAAGGCCGGGCATGTCCAGACACATCTTGACGGTGACTTTGAACCTGGCTCCGGAGGCCGGTCCCTGGCGCCGGTGGACCGCTGTCCAATAGGAGAATGAACTATTATGGTCTGGGCTAAAGGGATATTCCGTGTATATGTACAAGGAATATACAGGGGATATCAAACGATATACAAATACTATGCAATATATATCAATAAATAAATATATATATTCGGTTTAATCTGATCCTTTGTAACATAACCCATGCAGCACCACTTTAACCCCTGCAGTACCACTTTAACCCCTGCAGCACCACTGTAACCCCTGCAGCACCACTGTAACCCCTGCAGCACCACTTTAACCCCTGCAGCACCCTGCAGCACCACTTTAACCCCTGCAGCACCACTGTAACCCCTGCAGCACCACTTTACACTGATGCTGATGGAGACTCAGTGTTCAGGGTAACAGAGCATGAGGTGAGGCGGACCTTTAAAAAAGTGAATATCAGGAAGGCAGCAGGACCGGACGGCATCCCCGGCCGCGTCCTAAAAGTCTGTGCCGACCAACTGGCCCCGGTATTCACTGACATATTTAACCTGTCCTTAGAACAGGCTGTCATCCCCACCTGTCTGAAGAAGTCCACTATTATCCCTGTACCCAAAAAATCCAAGCCTGCTTGCCTCAACGACTACCGCCCTGTAGCTCTCACCTCCATAGCCATGAAGTGCTTTGAGAAGCTAGTAAAGGGCTACATCTGCTCCTCCCTCCCCATCAACATGGACCCCCTGCAATTTGCATACCACCCTAACAGGTCCACGGAGGACGCCATAGCCCATGTGCTGCACACAGCAGCATCACACCTGGACAAGAGGAAGGGGAACTATGTGAGAATGCTATTCATCGACTACAGCTCGGCATTCAATACCATAGTCCCCTCCAAACTCATAGCCAAGCTCAGGGACCTGGGCTTGAACTATGACCTCTGCCAGTGGGTCTTGGACTTCCTGACGGGCAGACCCCAGGTGGTGAGAGCAGGCAACTGCACCTCCTCATCCATCACCCTCAACATAGGGGCCCCCCAGGGCTGTGTTCTGAGTCCCCTCCTCTACTCCCTGTACACACACTACTGTGTGGCTCAGCGGAGTAGCAACACAATCATCAAATTTGCTGACGACACAGTGGTGGTGGGCCTGATCTCTGCAAACGACGAGAGGGCCTACCTGGAAGAGGTCAAGGTCCTGGCGGGATGGTGTCAAGAGAACAGCCTCTCCCTGAACGTCAGCAAAACAAAAGGAGATGATTGTGGACTTCAGGAGGTCGGGGGTCAAGGACTACAGCCCCCTCAGCATCGACGGGGCACCGGTTGAGAGAGTGAACAGCTTTAAGTACCTCGGAGCCTACATATCCGAGGACTTGACATGGACCACACACATTGACAGTGTTGTGAAGAAGGCACGACAACGCCTCTACTTCCTCAGGCGCCTAAGGAAGTTCCAAGTCAGTCAGAAGATCCTTAAGAACTTCTACTCATGTACAATAGAGAGCATCCTGACTGGCAACATCACCTCCTGGTTTGGGAATAGCACTGCACAAGACCAAAGCAGACTACAAAGAGTGACACGTTCAGCCGAACGCACAATTGGAGGGGGGCTCCCCACCCTCCAGAACATTTACAACAAGCGGTGCAGGGGCAAGGCTAAGAGAATCATTAAGGACTCCAGTCACCTGAACAACTGCCTCTTTGAACTGCTGCAGTCAGGCAAGCGATACCGGAGTCTCAAGGCGAGCACAGAAAGACTCAGAAGAAGCTTCTATCCCCAGGCCATCAGGCTGCTCAACGAACAAAGAACACTACACACAACCATCAAACGCACATAGCACACACATCCACACGCACACACTCACTTTAAACAAACACACTGTAGCACCCACTCCCCACACTTTATATTTATTGATAAAGGATTGCACTACAACTCGTACACCTTACTGTAAATTGTACCTAAATTGTACCTAATCCCATTTCTGCTTTGCACTATATAGTATTGTATATTAGTACACTGCATAGTATTGTATATTATATGGTAACTCAGTTACGTCTATTCTGCATCGAACATTGTACATATGTCTATACTGAACACTGTGACCTCATTTTCTACTTCTAATTTACATGCTATACTATGTTATTTCATACTTATCTTGTCTAGCACAGTCTCTGGAGCGTAACAGTAAGAAGCATTTTGTATAAAAGTATTCTGTACTTCTGTATGACAACTATTAAAGAAACTTGAACTTGAAAGTTAACCCATGCAGCACCACTTTAACCATGCAGCACCACTTTAACCCCTGCAGCACCACTTTAACCCCTGCAGCACCACTTTAACCATGCAGCACCACTTTAACCCCTGCAGCACCACTTTAACCCTGCATCACCACTTTAACCCCTGCAGCACCACTTTAACCCCTGCAGCACCACTTTAACCCCTGCAGCGCCACTGTAACCCATGCAGCACCACTTTAACCCCTGCAGCACCACTTTAACCCCTGCAGCACCACTGTAACCCCTGCAGCACCACTTTAACCTCTGCAGCACCACTGTAACCCCTGCAGCACCACTTTAACCCCTGCAGCACCACTGTAACCCATGCAGCACCACTTTAACCCCTGCAGCACCACTTTAACCCCTGCAGCACCACTGTAACCCCTGCAGCACCACTGTAACCCCTGCAGCACCACTGTAACCATGTAGCACCACTTTAACCCCTGCAGCACCACTGTAACCCTTGCAGCACCACTTTAACCCCTGCAGCACCACTGTAACCCCTGCAGCACCACTTTAACCCCTGCAGCACCACTTTAACCCCTGCAGCACCACTTTAACCATGCATCACCACTTTAACCCCTGCAGCACCACTTTAACCTCTGCAGCGCCACTTTAACCCCTGTAGCACCACTTTAACCATGCATCACCACTTTAACCCCTGCAGCACCACTTTAACCCCTGCAGCACTACTTTAACCCCATGCAGCACCACTTTAACCCCTGCAGCACCACTTTAACCCCTGCAGCACCACTTTAACCCATGCAGCACCACTGTAACCGCTGCAGCACCACTGTAACCCCTGCAGCACCACTTTAACCCCTGCATCACCACTTTAACCCCTACAGCACCACTGTAACCCCTGCAGCACCACTGTAACCCCTGCAGCCCCACTTTAACCCCTGCAGCACCACTTTAACCCCTGCAGCACCACTATAACCATGCATCACCACTTTAACCCCTGCAGCACCACTGTAACCCCTGCAGCACCACTTTAACCCCTGCAGCACCACTGTAACCCCTGCAGCACCACTTTAACCCCTGCAGCACCACTATAACCCCTGCAGCACCACTGTAACCTCTGCAGCACCACTTTAACCCCTGCAGCACCACTTTAACCCCTGCAGCACCACTGTAACCCCTGCAGCACCACTTTAACCCCTGCAGCACCACTGTAACCCCTGCAGCACCACTTTAACCCCTGCAGCACCACTGTAACCCCTGCAGCACCACTTTAACCCCTGCAGCACCACTGTAACCCCTGCAGCACCACTGTAACCCCTGCAGCACCACTGTAACCATGCAGCACCACTTTAACCCCTGCAGCACCACTTTAACCCCTGCAGCACCACTGTAACCCCTGCAGCACCACTGTAACCCCTGCAGCACCACTTTAACCCCTGCAGCACCACTGTAACCTCTGCAGCACCACTTTAACCCCTGCAGCACCACTTTAACCCCTGCATAACCAGTTTAACCCCTGCAGCACCACTTTAACCCCTGCAGTACAACTTTAACCCCTGCAGCACCACTTTAACCATGCATCACCACTTTAACCCCTGCAGCACCACTTTAACCTCTGCAGCACCCCTGTAACCCCTGCAGCACCACTTTAACCCCTACAGCACCACTTTAACCCATGCAGCACCACTTTAACCCCTGCAGCACCACTGTAACCCATGCAGCACCACTTTAACCCCTGCAGCACCACTTTAACCCCTGCAGCACCACTTTAACCATGCATCACCACTTTAACCCCTGCAGCACCACTTTAACCCCTGCAGCACCACTTTAACCTCTGCAGCACCACTTTAACCCATGCAGCACCACTTTAACCCCTGCAGCACCAATGTAACCCATGCAGCACCACTTTAACCCCTGCAGCACCACTGTAACCCCTGCAGCACCACTTTAACCCCTGCAGCACCACTTTAACATCTGCAGCACCACTTTAACCCATGCAGCACCACTTTAACCCCTGTAGCACCAATGTAACCCATGCAGCACCACTTTAACCCCTGCAGCACCACTGTAACCCCT
The DNA here is from genome assembly GCF_963971535.1 of Notolepis coatsorum. Taxonomy (NCBI): domain Eukaryota; kingdom Metazoa; phylum Chordata; class Actinopteri; order Aulopiformes; family Paralepididae; genus Notolepis; species Notolepis coatsorum. The sequence goes on along the minus strand of NC_140177.1, from coordinate 125,037,923 downwards.
GCAGCACCACTGTAACCCATGCAGCACCACTTTAACCCCTGCAGCACCTCTTTAACCTCTGCAGCACCACTTTAACCTCTGCAGCACCACTTTAACCCCTGCAGCACCACTTTAACCCCTGCAGCACCACTTTAACCTCTGCAGCACCCCTGTAACCCCTGCAGCACCACTTTAACCCCTGTAGCACCACTTTAACCCCTGCAGCACCACTTTAACCCCTGCAGCACCACTTTAACCCCTGCAGCACCACTTTAACCCCTGCAGCACCACTTTAACCATGCATCACCACTTTAACCCCTGCAGCACCACTTTAACCTCTGCAGCACCACTTTAACCCATGCAGCACCACTTTAACCCCTACAGCACCAATGTAACCCATGCAGCACCACTTTAACCCCTGCAGCACCACTGTAACCCCTGCGGCACCACTTTAACCCCTGCATCACCACTTTAACCCCTGCAGCACCACTTTAACCCCTGCAGCACCACTTTAACCCATGCAGCACCACTTTAACCCCTGCAGCACCACTGTAACCCCTGCAGCACCACTGTAACCCATGCAGCACCACTTTAACCCCTGCAGCACCACTTTAACCCCTGCAGCACCACTATAACCATGCATCACCACTTTAACCCCTGCAGCACCACTGTAACCCCTGCAGCACCACTGTAACCATGCAGCACCACTTTAACCCCTGCAGCACCACTTTAACCCCTGCAGCACCACTGTAACCCCTGCAGCACCACTTTAACCCCTGCAGCACCACTGTAACCTCTGCAGCACCACTTTAACCCCTGCAGCACCACTTTAACCCCTGCAGCACCACTTTAACCCCTGCATCACCACTTTAACCCCTGCAGCACCACTTTAACCCCTGCAGCACCACTTTAACCCCTGCAGCACCACTTTAACCATGCATCACCACTTTAACCCCTGCAGCACCACTTTAACCCCTGCAGCACCCCTGTAACCCCTGCAGCACCACTTTAACCCCTGCAGCACCACTGTAACCCCTGCAGCACCACTGTAACCCATGCAGCACCACTTTAACCCCTGCAGCACCACTTTAACCCCTGCAGCACCACTTTAACCCCTGCAGTACCACTTTAACCATGCATCACCACTTTAACCCCTGCAGCACCACTTTAACCCCTGCAGCACCACTTTAACCTCTGCAGCACCACTTTAACCCACGCAGCACCACTTTAACCCCTGCAGCGACAATGTAACCCATGCAGCACCACTTTAACCCCTGCAGCACCACTTTAACCCCTGCAGCACCACTTTAACCATGCAGCACCACTTTAACCCATGCAACACCACTTTAACCCCTGCGGCACCACTTTAACCTCTGCAGCACCACTTTAACCTCTGCAGCACCACTTTACCCCCTGCAGCACCACTTTAACCCCTGCAGCACCACTTTAACCTCTGCAGCACCCCTGTAACCCCTGCAGCACCACTTTAACCCCTGCAGCACCACTGTAACCCCTGCAGCACCACTGTAAACCATGCAGTACCACTTTAACCCCTGCAGCACCACTTTAACCCCTGCAGCACCACTTTAACCATGCATCACCACTTTCACCCCTGCAGCACCACTTTAACCTCTGCAGCACCACTTTAACCCATGCAGCACCACTTTAACCCCTGCAGCACCAATGTAACCTGTAACTGAGGGGTACAATTCCCTGACTGTATTGATAAGTATGGTATCATTAAACCACTACCGCTTTATGTACTTTAATTACTGGCCATACAGTACACGATATATGAATATGATGAACACTTCCCACAATGAAATCGGTTCCAGTCAAAGGTATAATCAAGTATTTAATGGAGCAAAAGGTACATAGGATACTTTACATTATTCTTTGAATGCACTTGTAAGGCAAAGGAATATGCGTAGGCAAATCAATAATGAATGTCCATTCTCTGGTTACGCAGGAGGTAATTATACAACCTGAATCTTAGGGAATTATATCTATGGTACACTAGTAATATAGCGGGAGATACTGGAAGGGGTTCCCCTGGTTGTAAGCCAGCGGGGGGGGTAGAAGATCTGTCGGTAGTAGGACGTCTGGTCAACGATGACTAGGGAGACTTCAGGTACAGAAGCCGGTGCAGTAGCCTCTTGATCCACAGACGAATACAGCTTGGTTCTCTTGTAGACTGTAGCTCCACAGGGAAGAAAGCTAGTCGACCTCAGACTCTCTGAGGCGCCGACTCGACTTGACTCCTCGCGGGGTAAATCCAACACGTGCAGGCGTCGGCGATTATCCGCTCCATAAATCACAGGACCAAAGCAAATATATTCCAGCCGCAAAGGGCTATGTAGTCGTCGGGTAGATTAATCCAGTGTACATGTCCATACGGTTCTCGTCTAGGTCTCCTCGGGTGAAAGCGCCATGTGGTCGGCCCAGCCTGGATAAGAACTCTAGCTAATACGAGGAAGCGTTGGAGATGCTGGTCACTGTAGAACTTTAACCGCACGATACACTATACACAAATAGACTATTATTTACCTAATAGAAATATGTCGCACTCGACGGTATAGCGCCAAACTCTGACAATTCAGTTATTAATTCGCACGCGGTCTCAATGCTCTATTCTGAGGCCAAACAGGCCATACTTCACCGCACGTTGTATCGTGGGTGAGGCTTCAACTTATCGGTAACATATACTAAGGAAGGTAAGGGGGTAAGGAGGTAAGGGGCTTCTATATTCACCTGCGCCGTATTTATACGCACGGTGAACAAACTAGTTCCAATCTCATTTCTGTCGCGTATCCCTGGGCAAGGCCGGGCATGTCCAGACACATCTTGACGGTGACTTTGAACCTGGCTCCGGAGGCCGGTCCCTGGCGCCGGTGGACCGCTGTCCAATAGGAGAATGAACTATTATGGTCTGGGCTAAAGGGATATTCCGTGTATATGTACAAGGAATATACAGGGGATATCAAACGATATACAAATACTATGCAATATATATCAATAAATAAATATATATATTCGGTTTAATCTGATCCTTTGTAACATAACCCATGCAGCACCACTTTAACCCCTGCAGCACCACTGTAACCCCGGCAGCACCACTTTAACCCCTGCAGCACCACTTTAACCCCTGCAGCACCACTTTAACCTCTGCAGCACCACTTTAACCCATGCAGCACCAATTTAACCCCTGCAGCACCAATGTAACCCATGCAGCACCACTTTAACCCCTGCAGCACCACTGTAACCCCTGCAGCACCACTTTAACCCCTGCAGCACCACTGTAACCCCTGCAGCACCACTTTAACCCCTGCAGCACCACTTTAACCCCTGCAGCACCACTGTGACCTCTGCAGCACCACTTTAACCCCTGCAGCACCACTTTAACCCCTGCAGCACCACTTTAACCCCTGCATCACCACTTTAACCCCTGCAGCACCACTGTAACCCCTGTAGCACCACTTTAACCCCTGCAGCACCATTTTAACCCCTGCAGCACCACTTTAACCCCTGCAGCACCACTGTAACCCATGCAGCACCACTTTAACCCCTGCAGCACCACTTTAACCCCTGCAGCACCATTTTAACCCCTGCAGCACCACTTTAACCCCTGCAGCACCACTGTAACCCATGCAGCACCACTTTAACCCCTGCAGCACAACTTTAACCACTGCAGCACCACTTTAACCCCCGAAGCACCGATTTAACCCCTGCAGCACCACTTTAACCCCTGCAGCACCACTTTAACCCCTGCAGCATCACTTTAACCCCTGCAGCACCACTGTAACCCCTGCAGCACCACTGTAACCCATGCAGCACCACTTTAACCCCTGCATCACCACTGTAACCCCTGCAGCACCACTTTAACCCCTGCAGTACCACTTTAACCCCTGCAGCACCACTGTAACCCCTGCAGCACCACTGTAACCCCTGCAGCACCACTTTAACCCCTGCAGCACCCTGCAGCACCACTTTAACCCCTGCAGCACCACTGTAACCCCTGCAGCACCACTTTACACTGATGCTGATGGAGACTCAGTGTTCAGGGTAACAGAGCATGAGGTGAGGCGGACCTTTAAAAAAGTGAATATCAGGAAGGCAGCAGGACTGGACGGCATCCCCGGCCGCGTCCTAAAAGTCTGTGCCGACCAACTGGCCCCGGTATTCACTGACATATTTAACCTGTCCTTAGAACAGGCTGTCATCCCCACCTGTCTGAAGAAGTCCACTATTATCCCTGTACCCAAAAAATCCAAGCCTGCTTGCCTCAACGACTACCGCCCTGTAGCTCTCACCTCCATAGCCATGAAGTGCTTTGAGAAGCTAGTAAAGGGCTACATCTGCTCCTCCCTCCCCATCAACATGGACCCCCTGCAATTTGCATACCACCCTAACAGGTCCACGGAGGACGCCATAGCCCATGTGCTGCACACAGCAGCATCACACCTGGACAAGAGGAAGGGGAACTATGTGAGAATGCTATTCATCGACTACAGCTCGGCATTCAATACCATAGTCCCCTCCAAACTCATAGCCAAGCTCAGGGACCTGGGCTTGAACTATGACCTCTGCCAGTGGGTCTTGGACTTCCTGACGGGCAGACCCCATGTGGTGAGAGCAGGCAACTGCACCTCCTCATCCATCACCCTCAACATAGGGGCCCCCCAGGGCTGTGTTCTGAGTCCCCTCCTCTACTCCCTGTACACACACTACTGTGTGGCTCAGCGGAGTAGCAACACAATCATCAAATTTGCTGACGACACAGTGGTGGTGGGCCTGATCTCTGCAAACGACGAGAGGGCCTACCTGGAAGAGGTCAAGGTCCTGGCGGGATGGTGTCAAGAGAACAGCCTCTCCCTGAACGTCAGCAAAACAAAAGGAGATGATTGTGGACTTCAGGAGGTCGGGGGTCAAGGACTACAGCCCCCTCAGCATCGACGGGGCACCGGTTGAGAGAGTGAACAGCTTTAAGTACCTCGGAGCCTACATATCCGAGGACTTGACATGGACCACACACATTGACAGTGTTGTGAAGAAGGCACGACAACGCCTCTACTTCCTCAGGCGCCTAAGGAAGTTCCAAGTCAGTCAGAAGATCCTTAAGAACTTCTACTCATGTACAATAGAGAGCATCCTGACTGGCAACATCACCTCCTGGTTTGGGAATAGCACTGCACAAGACCAAAGCAGACTACAAAGAGTGACACGTTCAGCCGAACGCACAATTGGAGGGGGGCTCCCCACCCTCCAGAACATTTACAACAAGCGGTGCAGGGGCAAGGCTAAGAGAATCATTAAGGACTCCAGTCACCCGAACAACTGCCTCTTTGAACTGCTGCAGTCAGGCAAGCGATACCGGAGTCTCAAGGCGAGCACAGAAAGACTCAGAAGAAGCTTCTATCCCCAGGCCATCAGGCTGCTCAACGAACAAAGAACACTACACACAACCATCAAACGCACATAGCACACACATCCACACGCACACACTCACTTTAAACAAACACACTGTAGCACCCACTCCCCACACTTTATATTTATTGATAAAGGATTGCACTACAACTCGTACACCTTACTGTAAATTGTACCTAAATTGTACCTAATCCCATTTCTGCTTTGCACTATATAGTATTGTATATTAGTACACTGCATAGTATTGTATATTATATGGTAACTCAGTTACGTCTATTCTGCATCGAACATTGTACATATGTCTATACTGAACACTGTGACCTCATTTTCTACTTCTAATTTACATGCTATACTATGTTATTTCATACTTATCTTGTCTAGCACAGTCTCTGGAGCGTAACAGTAAGAAGCATTTTGTATAAAAGTATTCTGTACTTCTGTATGACAACTATTAAAGAAACTTGAACTTGAAAGTTAACCCATGCAGCACCACTTTAACCATGCAGCACCACTTTAACCCCTGCAGCACCACTTTAACCCCTGCAGCACCACTTTAACCATGCAGCACCACTTTAACCCCTGCAGCACCACTTTAACCCTGCATCACCACTTTAACCCCTGCAGCACCACTTTAACCCCTGCAGCACCACTTTAACCCCTGCAGCGCCACTGTAACCCATGCAGCACCACTTTAACCCCTGCAGCACCACTTTAACCCCTGCAGCACCACTGTAACCCCTGCAGCACCACTTTAACCTCTGCAGCACCACTGTAACCCCTGCAGCACCACTTTAACCCCTGCAGCACCACTGTAACCCATGCAGCACCACTTTAACCCCTGCAGCACCACTTTAACCCCTGCAGCACCACTGTAACCCCTGCAGCACCACTGTAACCCCTGCAGCACCACTGTAACCATGTAGCACCACTTTAACCCCTGCAGCACCACTGTAACCCTTGCAGCACCACTTTAACCCCTGCAGCACCACTGTAACCCCTGCAGCACCACTTTAACCCCTGCAGCACCTCTTTAACCCCTGCAGCACCACTTTAACCATGCATCACCACTTTAACCCCTGCAGCACCACTTTAACCTCTGCAGCCCACTTTAACCCCTGTAGCACCACTTTAACCATGCATCACCACTTTAACCCCTGCAGCACCACTTTAACCCCTGCAGCACTACTTTAACCCCATGCAGCACCACTTTAACCCCTGCAGCACCACTTTAACCCCTGCAGCACCACTTTAACCCATGCAGCACCACTGTAACCGCTGCAGCACCACTGTAACCCCTGCAGCACCACTTTAACCCCTGCATCACCACTTTAACCCCTACAGCACCACTGTAACCCCTGCAGCACCACTGTAACCCCTGCAGCCCCACTTTAACCCCTGCAGCACCACTTTAACCCCTGCAGCACCACTATAACCATGCATCACCACTTTAACCCCTGCAGCACCACTGTAACCCCTGCAGCACCACTTTAACCCCTGCAGCACCACTGTAACCCCTGCAGCACCACTTTAACCCCTGCAGCACCACTATAACCCCTGCAGCACCACTGTAACCTCTGCAGCACCACTTTAACCCCTGCAGCACCACTTTAACCCCTGCAGCACCACTGTAACCCCTGCAGCACCACTTTAACCCCTGCAGCACCACTGTAACCCCTGCAGCACCACTTTAACCCCTGCAGCACCACTGTAACCCCTGCAGCACCACTTTAACCCCTGCAGCACCACTGTAACCCCTGCAGCACCACTGTAACCCCTGCAGCACCACTGTAACCCCTGCAGCACCACTGTAACCATGCAGCACCACTTTAACCCCTGCAGCACCACTTTAACCCCTGCAGCACCACTGTAACCCCTGCAGCACCACTTTAACCCCTGCAGCACCACTGTAACCTCTGCAGCACCACTTTAACCCCTGCAGCACCACTTTAACCCCTGCATAACCAGTTTAACCCCTGCAGCACCACTTTAACCCCTGCAGTACAACTTTAACCCCTGCAGCACCACTTTAACCATGCATCACCACTTTAACCCTGCAGCACCACTTTAACCCCTGCAGCACCACTTTAACCTCTGCAGCACCCCTGTAACCCCTGCAGCACCACTTTAACCCCTACAGCACCACTTTAACCCATGCAGCACCACTTTAACCCCTGCAGCACCACTGTAACCCATGCAGCACCACTTTAACCCCTGCAGCACCACTTTAACCCCTGCAGCACCACTTTAACCATGCATCACCACTTTAACCCCTGCAGCACCACTTTAACCCCTGCAGCACCACTTTAACCTCTGCAGCACCACTTTAACCCATGCAGCACCACTTTAACCCCTGCAGCACCAATGTAACCCATGCAGCACCACTTTAACCCCTGCAGCACCACTGTAACCCCTGCAGCACCACTTTAACCCCTGCAGCACCACTTTAACATCTGCAGCACCACTTTAACCCATGCAGCACCACTTTAACCCCTGCAGCACCAATGTAACCCATGCAGCACCACTTTAACCCCTGCAGCACCACTGTAACCCCTGCAGCACCACTGTAACCCATGCAGCACCACTTTAACCCCTGCAGCACCTCTTTAACCTCTGCAGCACCACTTTAACCTCTGCAGCACCACTTTAACCCCTGCAGCACCACTTTAACCTCTGCAGCACCCCTGTAACCCCTGCAGCACCACTTTAACCCCTGCAGCACCACTTTAACCCCTGCAGCACCACTTTAACCCCTGCAGCACCACTTTAACCCCTGCAGCACCACTTTAACCCCTGCAGCACCACTTTAACCATGCATCACCACTTTAACCCCTGCAGCACCACTTTAACCTCTGCAGCACCACTTTAACCCATGCAGCACCACTTTAACCCCTACAGCACCAATGTAACCCATGCAGCACCACTTTAACCCCTGCAGCACCACTGTAACCCCTGCGGCACCACTTTAACCCCTGCATCACCACTTTAACCCCTGCAGCACCACTTTAACCCCTGCAGCACCACTTTAACCCATGCAGCACCACTTTAACCCCTGCAGCACCACTGTAACCCCTGCAGCACCACTTTAACCCCTGCAGCACCACTTTAACCCCTGCAGCACCACTGTAACCCCTGCAGCACCACTGTAACCCATGCAGCACCACTTTAACCCCTGCATCACCACTTTAACCCCTGCAGCACCACTTTAACCCCTGCAGCACCACTTTAACCCATGCAGCACCACTTTAACCCCTGCAGCACCACTGTAACCCCTGCAGCACCACTTTAACCCCTGCAGCACCACTTTAACCCCTGCAGCACCACTGTAACCCCTGCAGCACCACTGTAACCCATGCAGCACCACTTTAACCCCTGCATCACCACTTTAACCCCTGCATCACCACTTTAACCCCTGCATCACCACTGTAACCCATGCAGCACCACTTTAACCCCTGCAGCACCACTTTAACCCCTGCATTACCACTTTAACCCCTGCAGCACCACTGTAACCCATGCAGCACCACTTTAACCCCTGCAGCACCACTTTAACCCCTGCAGCACCACTGTAACCCCTGTAGCACCACTTTAACCCCTGCAGCACCACTCATGCAGCACCACTGTAACCCCTGCAGCACCACTTTAACCTCTGCAGCACCACTTTAACCCCTGCAGCACCACTTTAACCCCTGCAGCACCACTTTAACCCCTGCAGCACCACTGTAACCCCTGCAGCACCACTTTACACTGATGCTGATGGAGACTCAGTGTTCAGGGTAACAGAGCATGAGGTGAGGCGGACCTTTCAAAAAGGGAATATCAGGAAGGCAGCAGGACCGGACGGCATCCCCGGCCGCGTCCTAAAAGTCTGTGCCGACCAACTGGCCCCGGTATTCACTGACATATTTAACCTGTCCTTAGAACAGGCTGTCATCCCCACCTGTCTGAAGAAGTCCACTATTATCCCTGTACCCAAAAAATCCAAGCCTGCTTGCCTCAACGACTACCGCCCTGTAGCTCTCACCTCCATAGCCATGAAGTGCTTTGAGAAGCTAGTAAAGGGCTACATCTGCTCCTCCCTCCCCATCAACATGGACCCCCTGCAATTTGCATACCACCCTAACAGGTCCACGGAGGACGCCATAGCCCATGTGCTGCACACAGCAGCATCACACCTGGACAAGAGGAAGGGGAACTATGTGAGAATGCTATTCATCGACTACAGCTCGGCATTCAATACCATAGTCCCCTCCAAACTCATAGCCAAGCTCAGGGACCTGGGCTTGAACTATGACCTCTGCCAGTGGGTCTTGGACTTCCTGACAGGCAGACCCCAGGTGGTGAGAGCAGGCAACTGCACCTCCTCATCCATCACCCTCAACATAGGGGCCCCCCAGGGCTGTGTTCTGAGTCCCCTCCTCTACTCCCTGTACACACACGACTGTGTGGCTCAGCGGAGTAGCAACACAATCATCAAATTTGCTGACGACACAGTGGTGGTGGGCCTGATCTCTGCAAACGACGAGAGGGCCTACCTGGAAGAGGTCAAGGTCCTGGCGGGATGGTGTCAAGAGAACAGCCTCTCCCTGAACGTCAGCAAAACAAAGGAGATGATTGTGGACTTCAGGAGGTCGGGGGTCAAGGACTACAGCCCCCTCAGCATCGACGGGGCACCGGTTGAGAGAGTGAACAGCTTTAAGTACCTCGGAGCCTACATATCCGAGGACTTGACATTTACATTTACATTTTACATTTAGTCATTTAGCTGACGCTTTTATCCAAAGCGACTTACAAGTTCTGTACGACAAGCCATCAGGAAGGGCACAACTCTATCAGCTGAGCAACAATGTTCATCAAAGTGTTGAGTGCTACAGTGTAGGTTAGTTTATTAGGACAAGTGCATGACAGTACGGTTAGTTAGGGTTAGATTTTTTTTTTTTTTAATTCAGATAATGGTTGAAGAAGTGCGTCTTTAGTCGACGGCGAAAGATTGGACGTGATTCGGCTGTCCTAACTGGGGTGGGTAGTTCATTCCACCATTGTGGGGCAAGGACTGAGAATAGGCGACTTCTCTTTGATGACCCTCCCGGAGCTTGGATAGGAGTAGGTCTGAGGCGGCCAGAAGATGCAGAGCGTAGGGGTCTTGAGGGTGTGTAGTTAGAGACCATTGACCGGAGGTAGGCGGGAGCGGTTCCCTTTGCCGCACGGTATGCTAGGTCGAGGGCCTTGAAGCGGATTCGTGCAGCAATGGGGAGCCAGTGCAGGTCCCTAAGAAGTGGGGTGACATGGGCCGACTTCGGTAGGTTTGAGATCAGGCGGGCCGCTGCGTTCTGAATGAGTTGAAGAGGCTTAGTGGCAGTGGCCGGGAGGCCAGCGAGCAGTGCATTGCAGTAGTCGAGGCGGGAGATGACTGTTGATTGGACGAGGAGTTGGGTGGCTTCTTTTGTCAGGAAGGGGCGTATCCTTCTGACGTTGCTCAGGAGGAATCGGCAGGTTCTGGTCGTCGCTGCGATGTGAGCATGTGACATGGACCATACACATTGACAGTGTTGTGAAGAAGGCACGACAACGCCTCTACTTCCTCAGGCGCCTAAGGAAGTTCCAAGTCAGTCAGAAGATCCTTAAGAACTTCTACTCATGTACAATAGAGAGCATCCTGACTGGCAACATCACCTCCTGGTTTGGGAATAGCACTGCACAAGACCAAAGCAGACTACAAAGAGTGACACGTTCAGCCGAACGCACAATTGGAGGGGGGCTCCCCACCCTCCAGAACATTTACAACAAGCGGTGCAGGGGCAAGGCTAAGAGAATCATTAAGGACTCCAGTCACCCGAACAACTGCCTCTTTGAACTGCTGCGGTCAGGCAAGCGATACCGGAGTCTCAAGGCGAGCACAGAAAGACTCAGAAGAAGCTTCTATCCCCAGGCCATCAGGCTGCTCAACGAACAAAGAACACTACACAACAACCATCAAACGCACATAGCACACACATCCACACGCACACACTCACTTTAAACAAACACACTGTAGCACCCACTCCCCACACTTTATATTTATTGATAAAGGATTGCACTACAACTCGTACACCTTACTGTAAATTGTACCTAAATTGTACCTCATCCCATTTCTGCTTTGCACTATATAGTATTGTATATTAGTACACTGCATAGTATTGTATATTATATGGTAACTCAGTTACGTCTATTCTGCATCGAACATTGTACATATGTCTATACTGAACACTGTGACCTCATTTTCTACTTCTAATTTACATGCTATACTATGTTATTTCATACTTATCGTGTCTCTGCACAGTCTCTGGAGCGTAACAGTAAGAAGCATTTTGTATAAAAGTATTCTGTACTTCTGTATGACAACTATTAAAGAAACTTGAACTTGAAACTTGAAACTTAACCCATGCAGCACCACTTTAACCATGCAGCACCACTTTAACCATGCAGCACCACTGTAACCCATGCAGCACCACTTTAACCCCTGCAGCACCACTTTAACCCCCGCAGCACCACTTTAACCCCTGCAACACCACTGTAACCCATGCAGCACCACTTTAACCCATGCAGCACCACTTTAACCCCTGCAGCACCACTTTAACCCCTGCAGCACCACTTTAACCCCTGCAGCACCACTTTAACCCCTGCAGCACCACTGTAACCCCTGCAGCACCACTGTAACCCCTGCAGCACCACTGTAACCATGCAGCACCACTTTAACCCCTGCAGCACCACTTTAACCCCTGCAGCACCACTTTAACCCCTGCAGCACCACTTTAACCCCTGCAGCACCACTTTAACCACTGTAGCACCACTGTAACCCCTGCAGCACCACTGTAACCCCTGCAGCACCACTGTAACCCATGCAGCACCACTTTAACCCCTGCAGCACCACTTTAACCCCCGCAGCACCACTTTAACCCCTGCAACACCACTGTAACCCATGCAGCACCACTTTAACCCCTGCAGCACCACTTTAACCCCTGCAGCACCACTTTAACCCCTGCAGCACCACTTTAACCCCTGCAGCACCACTGTAACCCCTGCAGCACCACTGTAACCCCTGCAGCACCACTGTAACCATGCAGCACCACTTTAACCCCTGCAGCACCACTTTAACCTCTGCAGCACCACTTTAACCCCTGCATCACCACTTTAACCCCCGCATCACCACTTTAACCCCTGCAGCACCACTTTAACCCCTGCAGCACAACTTTAACCCCTGCAGCACCACTTTAACCCCTGCAGCACCACTTTAACCCCTGCAGCACCACTTTAACCCCTGCAGCACCACTGTAACCCATGCAGCACCACTTTAACCCCTGCAGCACCACTTTAACCCCTGCAGCACTACTGTAACCCCTGCAGCCCCACTTTAACCCCTGCAGCACCACTTTAACCCCTGCAGCACCACTGTAACCCATGCAGCACCACTTTAACCCCTGCAGCACCACTGTAACCCCTGCAGCACCACTGTAAGCGCCACTTTAACCCCTGCAGCACCACTTTAACCCCTGCAGCACCTATATAGTTTGTAGATAGTGTACTGTGTACTGTGTATGTAGTGTAGTGTGTATGTAGTGTGTATATAGTGTAGTGTGTATGTAGTGTGTATATAGTGTGTAGTGTAGTGTGTACGTAGTGTAGTGTGTAGATAGTGTAGTGTGTATACGGCGGCACGGTGGTGTAGTGGTTAACACTGTCGCCTCACAGCAAGAAGGTCCAGGGTTCGATTCCTGCTTGGGGACCAGGGCCCTCATTCATCAACGTGTCTTACGCACAGATTTGTGCTTACCCTGTGCGTACGATCATTTCTAAGCAAAGAGTGGGATTCATCAATTTCAACTTGAACTTGACTTTGTGCTTATGTCTACGCACAGCTCTGAGCACACTTAGCTGACGCCCAGTGGTAGAATATATTATTACAAAAAGATCTATTATTCCAAATGCTATTTATAGGGTTTTGACCATAATTACACTACTGTTGCTATTTTACAATGAACTATAATGAATTACGGTTCATACAGAAGTTCTGTATGAACAGTAATTCATTATAGTTCATTGTAAAATAGCAACAGTAGTGTAATTATGGTCAAAACCTTATAAATAGCATTTGGAATAATAGATCTTTCTCTCAGAATGAATGCAGCATGGTTTATATAGCGTTATCGGAATATACGGGGTGTAGGCTACTGACTGACTGCGCTCCGCGTATCTCAACTCGTTATTATTTTGCGCACAGACCGCAGAAACACGGGAACGTTTTGATTATATTTAAAAGGCTTTATGTTAAACGAAACAAGTGGAGTTTCGAAGCTGTAAGCAGAGTCATATGAACACCCACGATATAGTGTTCTTCCCCCTTTTTACTGCATAAGAAAGAATAGAAAACGCATTGCAATGACACCAGATAGTGGACAGACTATGTATATGATGGGATTCAAGTTCGCGTTTTTGTTGATCATAGGCATGCTGTCAGAGTATGATATCTTAATCAAACATTCTAGAACATTTGTCGTCACAGATCATGTCCTAATAGAACATAGGCTATGGCATGGTCCATCGTGATATTGTGTGGACTGTTATTATTACTGTACCGGTACCACCCATTGTGACAACAGCCTTGTGAGTCCCACACACAAACATGATGGAATTCAAGTTCATGTATTGAAAGGCAGGCTACATCATACATGCAGTGAGATTCATTGTTCTTGTATATGCTCTCGTATTATTGTTTATATAGGCTACCCAATACTGACATCAAAATAGATTGTAGTATGCCTCTAGAAATCATATGCAGCAGGTAGAAAATTGACGGAAGATCCATCGCGATTTGGAATAAAATTGAGGAGAACTTTAATCCCTGGGTATTAATCAAACAACACAGGAAAAGGCAGTCATATTCCAGCGCGGTCTTTATTAGTGTTTGCGCTGCCCAGGCAGCAATGGTTAATAGATATCATATCCGACATCACCGTTCTCATAACACGCTTCCCTCGGCTTAGTCCATTTTTCCACATTTAATGGGGGTATACCATTACCGTATATGGTTAATCGGGGCGGTTCTGGTATGCAAATACTTAAAACAGTGCACGAGCTCAAACGTAGGATCAAAGTCATATTCATCATGACAGGTGTGCGTAGCACCTGCGTACGCACGTGTGGTGAATCCCGATTTTCCTGTGCGTACACTCATTCTAAATTCTGTGCTTACGTGTGGAAATAGAACATGTTCTACGCACACGTTGATGAATGAGGGCCCAGGTTTCCATGATGCCAGGTACCCAGGTGGGGTATCTCCCAGGCCTTTCTGTGTGGAGTTTGCATGTTCCCCCCCGATAAGATAAACCCAATGGAAAAACATGCACAACAACAGATCGCTAACGCTGTGGCGTCCTTGACGAAGACGGACAGGAGCACTTGGATTGGTCCCCTGGCGCGGCTCACGTTGACACCTGTCTGTTCCCGGCTGCCCTTAGGGAGAAAGGACGACAGGATGGGTTAATCGCAGAGACGAATCGCATCGGCGATCCTACAGAGACAATGCATGCGTGTGTGTTCCGGTGTGTGTGTGTGTGTGTGTTGAGGATAATTGCATGCCAATTAACACTTTGATCGCCGGGGTTAAATTCAGAATTTACCATCCCTCGCCAGCCCTATTTAACATGAAGAAGTTCCTCTTCTTTGCAGGGCTATAACTTTTTAAATTGTATTGCTAAATTGACATTACCATGGCCCATTCAAAGTCCTATATCTATTGTTCAGGGTGTAGCAACGTTATACTTTTTCATTCACATATTCATACTAAAATACGGTCTAAAGTATAAGTATGTTTTTATCGTTTTCTGCAGCTTTCTCCAGAACGTGATTTATAGCCATAAATGCATTATATTGATGATTGTATACAGTTTGATAGCAATCGGTGCGAGATAAAAAATTTCAACTGCACGTACTTCTAGAAGTTACTACGTATGATCTGATGTTGACCGGATGGGCGGGGGGTCGTTTATAATTCCGTGGGCAACGTTATATCATTCATCTAGTGTGGGTGATATGATCATTAGAGCAGTTATTATAGAAGACATTAAAAATAACGCTGAAACTCACCGTAGCTTCCTCTCGCCGTTGGGAGATGAGCGTGGAACAGAATTTTTCTATTATGGGATGTAGAAATACCCGATCCATTTCCAGGTTGTATAATAGTATATACGTCCAAATCATGTTGTTTATCGAGTTATTGGCAACGGATCGCTATCCATTGTGTCGAGATCGAGTCCCGGGACCTATAGCGAGTGATCGGACCAAATTGAAATGAGCACCAGCTTCCACTTCCTGTTTCTTCCCTGGGCAATCAGGCCGATCGGCCACCAGATGGCGCTCTTGAACCGTTAGAGAGTTGATAGGGGCTCACCAGTACATCTCATGTCTCCGGGTGGAGAAATATGATTTCGATCACAGATTTTTGAAATATTGATATCAAAGACGCTGTCCAGCGTCAACGGCAGAATGAGCATGGCGGGGAATGACGTGTTTCAGCGTCAACGGCGATTAAAGGGTTAAAGACCTCTGAGCAGGTCCTGCATTATTATTATTATGTAGTGTGTATATAGTGTAGTGTGTATATAGTGTAGTGTGTAGTGTAGTGTGTATATAGTGTAGTGTGTAGTGTAGTGTGTAATGTATGTAGTGTAGTGTGTATATAGTGTAGTGTGTAGTGTAGTGTGTATGTAGTGTAGTGTGTATATCGTGTAGTGTGTATGTAGTGTAGTGTGTAGTGTAGTGTGTATGTAGTGTAGTGTGTAGTGTGTAGAGTGTGTAGTGTGTATGTAGTGTAGTGTATATATAGTGTAGTGTGTATGTAGTGTAGTGTGTATAGTGTAGTGTGTATATAGTGTAGTGTGTATATATTGTAGTGTGTATGTAGTGTATATAGTGTAGTGTGTATGTAGTGTAGTGTGTATATAGTGTAGTGTGTATAGTGTAGTGTGTATATAGTGTAGTGTGTATATATTGTAGTGTGTATGTAGTGTGTATATAGTGTAGTGTGTATGTAGTGTAGTGTGTAGAAAGTGTAGTGTGTATGTAGTGTAGTGTGTAGATAGTGTAGTGTGTATGTAGTGTAGTGTGTATGTAGTGTAGTGTGTATATAGTGTAGTGTGTATATAGTGTAGTGTGTTTGTAGTGTAGTGTGTATATAGTGTAGTGTGTATGTAGTGTAGTGTGTATATATATATATGTGGACCCAACTCTGACCACTAATAAAAACGTAACTACACTAGCGTTATAAGAGCTAACATTGCTACCTACCGTACAAGTGCATTGGTTTAGTGCATGTCCTACTTCCGGTTGCTACTGAGCGGACATGTTTGTGCGGACCTGTTCTCCCAAACTGGTAAGCAAATGACTGTTTTCATGTTTTCATTTTTACGTTATTTTCATTTTTACGTTATTATTATTATTATTATTATTATTATTATTATTATTATTATTATTATTATTATTATTATTATTATTATTATTATTATTATTATTATTATTATTATTATTATTATTATTATTATTATTATTATTATTATTATTATTATTATTATTATTATTATTATTATTATTATTATTATTATTATTATTATTATTATTATTATTATTATTTTTAAACATTGATCTTAACTGATCACTATGACTTTATTGCTTTTATCGTTATATATGCCTATGTTTGTGTACAGCACTTTGAGCTACATGACATGTATGAAAGGTGCTTTATAAATACTTACTTACTTACTTACTTACTATATAGTGTAGTGTGTATGTAGTGTAGTGTATATAGTGTAGTGTGTATATAGTGTAGTGCAGTGAGCTGTGGTGTTCCACAAGGAAGCATACTAGGACCGCTACTGTTCCTAATTTATGCAAATGACATGTCGTCAGCTTGTGACTGCAACTTGTTCCTGCTTGCGGACGACTCAGCCCTGCTGGTCTCTGACAAGAACAAGTTACAGGTTGAAAAAACCCTCAGCTCGGAACTAGGCAAAATCTGCATATGGCTCGCCGATAACAATCATTACACATGGGCAAAATAGAGTCCATTCTCTTCGGTTCAAATAACAAACTCAGCAAGACCGACGGCTTCTCAGTTACAGTGGGTGACAATATTGTCACAAGGAAAGATGAAATTACCTACCTGGGTTCCATCCTAGAGGCTAATCTTTCCTGTGACAAAATGGCATCCAATGTAATAAAAAAAGTCAACCAACAAACTCGATTCTTGTACCGGATCTCCTCTCTGGTAAACAAGAATACCCTGAAGACTCTGGCAGGAGCACTCATTCAAGGGTACTACGACTATGCTTGCACCTCATGGTACCAAAGCACCTCAAAGGCACTAAAAACCAAATTACAAACATCTCAAAACAAACTAGTCAGACTACTGCTTGACCTGACTCCTAGAACCCACCTCACCCCTGCCCACTTTGACAACCTAGGATGGCTTAGAGTAAACGACAGAGTACAGCAACTTGCAATGGGCCTGGTCTACAAGATACACTACACGACCAAGGTACCCATGTACATGTCAAAATACTTCCTAAAAGGTCAGTGAATACCACAATCACAACACCAGAGGGAGCTCCACAAATCATGTTAAACCCAGATTTGGCTCAAACAAGGGACTAAACACGTTTCGCAATTATGCCACATCAATGTGGAACGCCCTACCCAAAGCTGTAAAGGAATGTGAATCACTACCCACTTTCAAAAACACTCTCAAAGAACACCTACGGGAGACTGCAATTCGAAACTGGCCCCTACAAATGTCCTAACCCAGTTGTACAGTAAATGACCATGTATGGCTTTGTCAGTATTCCAATGTACAGTGTACAGTGTCCCCCACCCACCCCCTACCCAACCCCCCCCCCCCACCTAGCTAGGTTAGCTAACGCTAGTTAGCTGTCCCTGCCTTTAGCTAAGCTACTAGCTGACATGGCTAGCCTGACTGAACGTTCTAACACGCAACAACTTTCATCTTCAGTCCATCTGCCGAACGTCCTCTTCCTCTTGGCATAACCTAATCACTATACTTGGTATTGATAAGCTTACGGCACGCAGCGTTATTTCTTCTGCTCCGATGCTGCACGTTTGGTTTTCAAAAGTAGGATGCTCTTGGCCAAGACATCCACTCGCTCCCGTGGACAGCGCCGAATAGACCTGTACCCCCTCCCCTCGTGGATAATACCGGTCTTCTTCACATCTCTCTACCGACTACCAGACCGACGCCAACCAGCTCCCCCTAGTGTTAGTCCTCCCACGATGCTTTGCAAAAAAGTTAACGGGTCATTGAATGAAACCAATAGTATATCTGCAGAGCCGCAGAGCCCGGAACACTATTCTACAAACGTGTCTAATGTGAAATATATAAGCATGTAAGCAAAACTAGATTTTAGGTCTGTGATGGAAAGTGATTGTTAACATTCTATTTATTTGTATTCTTATAGAATTTTTTTTTTTTAATTATAATTTTTCTTTTCTTTTCGTGAGGCCCCCCTTCTCGCGAGGCCCTGTGCGACCGCACTGCTCGCACGCCCCTAGCGGAGGCCCTGTGTGTATGTAATGTAGTGTGTAGCCCCTGTGTTCACCACCATATTTAATCGAGTCAGTGGTCCCTGCCTGCTTCAAGATGTCTACCATTATCTCGGTACCAAAGAAACCCTCCCCAACAGGTCTCAATGACTACAGACCGGTGGCACTCACCTCTGTGGCCATGAAATGTTTCAAGAGGCTGGTCAAGGATCACATTTGTGCCTCCCTCCCCAGTGATATGGACCCTATGTAATTTGCATACAGGCCAAACAGGTCCACTGACAATGCGGTCTCCCAAGTACTGCACAGCACCCTCTCTCACCTAGACCGTCAGAAGGGGGGCTATGTGAGACTGTTGTTCATTGACTACAGCTCAGCGTTCAACACCATAGTCCCCACCAGACTGGTGGACAAGCTGATCGAGCTGGGTCTGAGCTCCGCTCTGAGCGCCTGGATACTGGACTTTCTGAGTGAAGGGTGGGGGGTCAGACCTCCAACACCATCACCCTGAGCATCGGGTCCCCCCAAGGCTGTGTTCTGAGCCCCCTGCTGTACTCACTATACACACATGACTGTGTGGTCAAGTTCAGCTCCAACTCCATAGTGAAGTTTGCGGACGACACAGTGGTGGTGGGGCTGATCTTGGACAACGACGAGAAGGCCTACCGGGAAGAGGTTGAGGTACTGGAACGCTGGTGCCACTACAACAGCCTGCTCCTGAACATTGGTAAAACCAAGGAGCTGATCGTGGATTATAGGAGAGGACAGCAGGAGACACACACACCACTGAGGATAAACAGGGCTACCGTGGACAGGGTGAGCAGCTTTAAGTACCTGGGGGTCCACATCGCAGAGGATCTGACATGGACAACACACATAGACTCAGTCGTAAAAAAGGCGAAGCAGCGCCTCTACCACCTGAGACAGTTAAGGAAGTTCAGAGTATCTGGGAAGATACTCCAGTCCTTCTACTCCGGAGCTGTAGAGAGCATCTTGACTGGAAACATCACTGCCTGGTATGGAAACAGCACGGCACAGGACAAGAAGGCCCTACAGAAAGTGGTGCGCTCAGCCGAGCGTACCACGGGTATTGCACTACCACCCCTGCAGGTTCTATACAACAAGAGGTGCAAATCCAGAGCCTGCAGAATAATGAAAGACCCTCACCACCCCAACAACAGCCTGTTCATGCTGCTGAGGTCAGGCCTGCGAACACCAGCTACTAGGACAGAGAGACTTCAGCTCAGCTTCTTCCCCCAGGCCATCAGAGCCTTGAACACTGAACTCTCCACACACAAGCACACATGAGCACACACACGACACACACATTGTACACGCTCACACACTAGCAGCCACTTTAACATGAGCAAGCACACACTCATGCTGCACACGCCCACACTTATGGCCACCAAGGAAAGGTCACTTTAAGAATAGTATAGTATAACCTGAAATTTTATAAAATAGCATGTACAGAAAGACCCAGTGCCTCATCCGTAGCTAACAGTGTATTGCACTACCACAGGACCTAGCATGTCCTACCATGCTCTGTAAATAACTTATGTACATATACTGATATGCCCTACTCTGTTTACTTGTTTTATTGCACAATGTCGTTCTATTGGATTCTATTATATGTTATTACTATTGTATTATGCACATCGTTGCGGGCAAGACCACCCGCATTTCATTGTATACTTGTATGCTGTGACAAATAAAACTCTTGACTTGACTTGACTAGTGTGTATAGTGTAGTGTGTATGTAGTGTGTATGTAATGTAGTGTGCATATAGTATAGTGTGTATGTAGTGTAGTATGTATGTAATGTAGTGTGAATATAGTGTAGTGTGTATCATACACACTACACTATATACACACTACACTACATACACACTACATACAGTGTATGTAGTGTAGTGTGTATGTAGTGTAGTGTGTATATAGTGTAGTGTGTATGTAATGTAGTGAAGGAGAATGGGCTTCTAAAGGAAAAGCAGACGAGGCTGGTCTTAATTATTATCGATAGAAGTTTTATTCAACTTAAAGCATTGGTTTAAGAGTACAGAACAGAATTGATACATAACCAAATTGATATAGAACCGGCGCCGGCAAAGAAGGAGGAAGAGAGAGAGGTCCCTCCCCTTACATTGACATTTATAGACATTCCAGAACAGTTGATCACATGACAACATGACAAGGTTTAAACAGGCGTATCCTCTCCCTAACATCATACGATATGATCATGCCCCAAAATGCTTCTGAACGGGATGTCATTATACCTCTGTTTGGTGTAGACAAACACAGCCCTCCACAGAGGCCTGTTAAAGTTAATATATTACCGAGTACTGTGGGAGGGCTGAGATCGATCGTAATGATGTAATTCTGATCTCATATGATATAGAAACTATACATTTTCTACTACATTCCCCCTGTTGCGGCTGCCACCAGTCCCACCTATAGACAACCAAGAAAATGTAAACGTAAGTAATTTGAGTAAAAGTTAAAAATTAAAATTAAAAAATTAAAAAAATTATAATAATACATTGCACTTAGCTTCAAGGTGCTGGCCTTCGTGTCAACGGCAGATGACTCGAACTTCCGTCCATCTCATTCCCCCCGCGATCCCTCAGAACCTCCACAGTCTCTTTCTCCTCCCTTCTGCTTGTCCTGCTCCGTCTTCCTGACAGGCTGACACAGAACAAATATGCTTATACCATTGGCTTACACCCCACAGGGTAATCTTGTTGACCAATAACTCTTATAACCACAACTGCCCTTGTCTCTGTCTTGAACGTCCGTTGGCGCTCCAGGCGATGCTGAGTCGTGGTTCCTGTGGCCTGGACTGTCGTCAGAGCAGGTTGCATCACTGGCCTCCATACTTTTTATGTCACTCACTCCTTCAAAAGGTTGACAGAATGACAGTCATTAAAAATCAATCAAGACTCAAGAGGTTTTGTCCTAGTGACTCATTCTGCGCTCACTTTGCAATTTCTCATGCAAAGGTCCTTTGCAGCGCGGACCTTAAGTTTTTGTTAGTTTGCTGGGATATCTTATAGCAAGTAGTAAGCATTTTAGTAAGCATTTACAGGTTAGTTTCTTTGTTTGCACCGGTTTTTCTTTGTCCTAGCATGACCCATTTCCTAATTATTACTAATTCTTACGGGGTACCCCTCTTACAGTGTTTCCAGCCCTGTAAAACCTGTGAAGTAAGACATGGTTAATAATTTACAGATGCCAGAATAATCTCTGTTTTCTCCACCACCCATCAACTCATTGGGAGAAAACAATTAACTTCTCATGGCCCATTCATTCCGTCTGTCATGGTCAGTCAAATACACTTTTGTCAGTCTATTAATTAATTAATCACACTCCTGGTCATCTCTGGTTCACCTGAAATAGATATAAACAGTAGTTAATCAAATGTTCCATATTCCTTCAGCCTCACCTACTGTATATTCATAACATTATATCCATTCACATTCTCCCCCCCCACAAAATGACCCCATCAATAGGTCAAATTGTGTAATGTGACAAGTCCCTCTGACGCTTCTAATCCCAATTTGGAAAATCGACTCCCCCCAACACACCCTCATCAAACTAACTGCATATGGATTCAGAACTACAGCTGGATAAAAACTATCTATGTAATAGACAGCAATGTATTGTGTTCAATGGTACCCTGTCCAACTCTATGAATGAATGAATGACCTTTATTTATATAGCACCCTTCACAGCACGAATGCACAGGGTGCTTTACACTACAGCTTAATATAAAAACACAATAAAACAAAATCAGAAATAAATGACAACAACAACAGACAGTAGTTAAAACAGTGAAACCAGATAGAAAAAGTAGAATAAAAGAATTAGGATAAAATCATGAGTCACTAAGCGGTCAGGTGGCGTAGCGGAGATTACGCTCGTCACCAACCCCGGAGACGCTGGATTCGCCTGTTCGAATCCAGCTCACAGCTCCGAGGTTGTCACCAGCTTGGCTGGCCGTTCACACTAATACAATTGGCAGTATTAGAGGGTGGGAGAAGCTGGCGGGGTGGGTCCGGGTCGTTGTAAACAGCGACTCCTACAGTTCGGTCGGGGCGCCTGCTAAGCGCGGATAGGATCTAAGGGCGGTAGTGTGATCCTTCCACACGTTACACGCTCTCAGTGAGAGTCCGCGCTGCCAGGTGAAAAGAAGCGGTTGATTGGCTAGACGTGTGTCGGAGGAAGCACGTGATAGCCTCCACTCTCCCAGACCGACTGTGGGGGGTAAGTGCGCAGCGACCAGGAAGGGGATTGGGAATTGGCATAACGACTAACATTGGGATGGGAGAAAATCGGAGGAAAAAGGAGGGGGAAAAAGATCAATAAAAAAATAAAAATTAAAATCATGAGTCACTAATTAAAACAAAACTATAGGAACAGTGAGGACAAGAAAAAGTACCTATGTATGACCAAAAGCCTGTCTGAACAAATGTGTTTTTAGTTGTTTTTTAAAAGAGTTTTCAGAGGGGGCCGTTCGCAGGTCCAGGGGGAGAGCGTTCCAGAGCCTTGGTGCCATCACCTCGAAGGCTCGATCACCCCTTGTTTTCAGCCTGGACCTGGGAACCACCAGGAGGTGCTGATCCCTACAGTGTGGAATTCCACAGGGAAACTACCTGGGGCCAGTCTTCTGTGTCATTTTTACAAATGCTTCGCCATGGGTATTAGAAAATACATGTATGGCTATGTACGCCGATGATACTACAACGTATGCATCATCAGACAAGACAGAAGAACTTAATGAAGTCCTTCAGAGATAATTGAACCTAGTGTCCACTTGGGTGTCTGAAAACAGGCTGAAGTTAAACATTCTCAAAAACAAAGAGCCTAATATTGGGATCCAAGCATGCTATAAGAAAAACGTGAAGCCAAGTATATCTTTAGACGGAACAGCTATTGAGTCATTAGTTATTTCTCACCTTGACTACTGTCCAGCTGTCTGGTCTAACGCCTCAAGATAAGAGCTCAATAAGATCCAGCTCACTCAGAACAGAGCGGCCCGTCTGGCCCTGAACTGCTCAATGAGAAACAGTGTGGAGGTGATGCACACCAAGCTGTCGTGGTTGAAGGTGGAAGACAGACTGGATTGCAGCCTGATCTTGTTCATGAGGAATATATATATTGCAAGAGAACCTATCTGTTTGCCTTCACAGCTAACATGTACACCTGATCGACATAAGTATAATACTAGGCATGCCTATAGGGAAACGTTCACACTGCTACTACCAAAACTCAATGCAGCAAAGAAAACTGTGTTATATAGAGCCATGTCATATTGGAATAAACTGCCAGTACACCAGTAAGATAAGCTTTTAAAAATAATCTGAAAAGAGCATTTGAGAGAAAACTAAATTATTTTACATTAAAGAAAAACACAGATACTGTAGTTCACACTGTAAAGATATTACTATATGAGAGTCCAATCCATCCTATCGCATTTTCTGTGATCTGATACTCTGTTTGTGTGTGGACCCCAGGAAGACTAACTGTTGCTGCTATGATGACTAATGGGGATCCGTGATAAAGATAAAGTGTATGCTTGTGGCCTTTAATTCAACAAACAAAAATGTATGTGTTGTTAAAAATGCGTAATATATACACCGGTCATGTGTGTATATGCCAACCCCTGTCCCACCGTTGAGAAGGACAGCTGAGGGATAATGTTATCGGCCGCCGTTCTATACACCCCCTCCCCCCTGTTGATAAGATAAGACATTCCTCTATTGATCCCCCTGTGGAAACAATGTTTATCATCTAGTTATTAGTTATGGCTGACTTGAAAAAATTCCCCAATTGCTGCAGCAAGCTCTGTCCCCTTACCTGTTAAGACAAAAGAAAGGGAAAAAAACAAGATTCTCTATTAAACCCACTGTTTGTCTGATTGTACATCATAAAAAAAAAAAAAAAAAAAAAGGTCCAGTGATGCCAATAATCTCATGTTGTGGCAGCAGCAGGGGGGACGACAACAACTTCGTAACCTAGTTACTTTCAAAGCAACCAAGTTACCTTGATAATCAAGTAATCAGTAAAGTAACGGTTACTCTTTAAAGGAGTAATCAGTAATCAGATACATTTTACAAGTAACCTGTGGCATCACTGTAAAGGACTATACTTTCCAAATAGTGCATCAATATTGACCTACGAACAGGACTTCTTGTACATGTAAAATCTCCCTTCTACTAATAAGCATACCTTGAAGACTCCCAACAGGAGCACTCATTCAAGGGTTTTACGCACCTCACCCTGCGCTCTGCATCTGTCAACAAGTTCTCAACCAGTCAATCAATCATTCGTGAGCCAAGTTTCTGCCAGTTAGTCAGAGGGGGGGTTCCAATTCTGGTCAATGGGCCAATCCCACGTTGCACTTCGGTTCTGCAAAACGGTAACTCTATTTTATCTGTTTCCCCTGATAACCGATAACTGTTTGTGTTTGTGTATTTCTAAAATGATCCATCAGAAGATGATTCATCGTTAAGTGTGTGTTAGTGTGTTAGTTAAGTGATCCAAACAGCTGGTTCATCCTAGGTTCGTTCTATGGTAAGCAACCCCCCAAAAAAAAGAAAAAAAAACCTAACTGCCCTACACATAATATTTCACAGATTGCTCGGGATAGCTAATGCCGTACACATAATTTTTCACAGATAGCTCGGGATAGCTACTGCCGTACACATAATATTACAAACTCATAGTTAAGTCTGTCGTATAGAAATATCACAAACAACCCTCAGTTAAATCTGTCTTATCACAAACAACTCTCAGTTAAGTCTGCCGTAAAGAAATATCACAAACAACTCGTATAGTTAAGTCTGCCGTATAGAAATATCACAAACAACTCGTATAGTTAAGTCTGCTGTATAGAAATATCACAAACAACTCGTATAGTTAAGTCTGCCGTATAGAAATATCACAAACAATCCATAATGATTAAGTCTGCCGTAGTAGAAAGTATCACAAACAACTCTCAGTTAAATCTGTCTTATCACAAACAACTCTCAGTTAATCTGCCGTATAGAAGAGAGAAATGGTGGGGGGGGGGTGGTAGAGAGTAAAGGTTTACCCAGGGAGGTAGAGGGAAAGAGAGAGAGAACAGTAGAGATAGAAGGATATACAGAAAAAGAAAGTAATGCTTAAACCAAGAATCAGATCAATTGCCTTTCAAATGTAAATTTGGCTTTTAAAGGATACATTTTTAGTGCCAGCCCTGCATCGTCTCCATTCTTTACGTGTTCTTTTTAGCTGCCAAACTGAGCTTGTCAGTCGGCCAGGCTCAGCTGCTCTCTCGCAGAATTTCTCAGCAGACAATTTCTTCTAAAAGCCAAGCGCTTACCTAGGGTTGTCGACCTGTCTGCCGATTTTTCTGCGAGAGAGTTCTCCGCGAGCCGGACCGGCCGAGGAGCCCAGGGCAACAGCCAGGTCCGGGGTCATCAAAATGAAGGAGAATGGGCTTCTAAAGGAAAAGCAGACGAGGCTGGTCTTAATTATTATCGATAGAAGTTTTATTCAACTTAAAGCATTGGTTTAAGAGTACAGAACAGAATTGATACATAACCAAATTGATATAGAACCGGCGCCGGCAAAGAAGGAGGAAGAGAGAGAGGTCCCTCCCCTTACATTGACATTTATAGACATTCCAGAACAGTTGATCACATGACAACATGACAGGTTTAAACAGGCGTATCCTCTCCCTAACATCATACGATATGATCATGACCCAAAATGCTTCTGAACGGGATGTCATTATACCTCTGTTTGGTGTAGACAAACACAGCCCTCCACAGAGGCCTGTTAAAGTTAATATATTACCGAGTACTGTGGGAGGGCTGAGATCGATCGTAATGATGTAATTCTGATCTCATAATAGAAACTATACATTTTCTACTACAGTAGTGTGTATATAGTGTAGTGTGTATGTAGTGTGTATGTACAGTAGTGTGTATAGTGTAGTGTGAATATATCTACTGGGCTCCATTGGTTCATCGTTTCACCCATTAGTCTCATGGCCTTAATGAGAAGTGGCCTCTGGCTTATGTCTCCCTCTCTCTGCCCCCTTCAATGTCTCTCAACCCCCTCCCCCCTCTCTCTCTTTTCACTCAGTCT
Source organism: Notolepis coatsorum (assembly GCF_963971535.1). NCBI lineage: Eukaryota > Metazoa > Chordata > Actinopteri > Aulopiformes > Paralepididae > Notolepis > Notolepis coatsorum. Next base: position 125,010,806 of record NC_140177.1, on the reverse strand, counting down.
GTCCAGGTTCTGATTATTCCTGGCGTACTGAACCCACTCTTTCCCCCATCGAAAATAACTCTCAATTCAAAGAAAATCACAATACCATAGAGATTAATTTATATGGGGGTCTAATGACATGGGCTCTCTGTCTGGCCGTGTGAACACCCACTTGATGAGTTCCCCATTCAGGCAGGCTTCCATTCACACAGCCGCTGACGCCTGAGGTACAGTCATCTCTAATAAGTCTGATCTATTTGAAGCCTTGATCCCCCCTCTTCCCCCCCACAACCCTCCCTCAATATCCCTAATGTACAGTATAGGAGCTCTCATGTATAATTTCACTAACATCTCCAAATGGTTTCCGATTGAGTTTTCTGTTGCCGCACCCTCCTCTCCCCTCTACCTTCCCTCCCCGTATAATTTAGCAGCAGATTATCTCTCTTTCTCTCTACCTTCATGCGCCTTTGCCAGCTGCGGGAGGTAGGGCCTGGCTCTATATCTGACACGCTCTCTCTCTGTCTCTCTTACTCTCTCTCTCTCTCTCT
>NC_140177.1:124995988-125010079 GCF_963971535.1 Notolepis coatsorum | reverse complement strand
GAGAAGAGATAGGAGGTCCTGCAGTCAAAAGAGAGAGAGAGAAGGTCTGAAGGAAAAGAGGAGAGAGAAAGAGGTCTGAAGTAAAGAGAGAGAGAGAGTGAGAGAGAGAAGAGGTCTGAAGTAATGAGAGAGAGAGAGAGGTCTGAAGTAAGAGAGAGAGAGAGTCTGAAGTAAAGAGAGAGAGAGGTCTGAAGTAAAGAGAGAGAGAAGAGGTCTGAAGTAAATAGAGAGAGAGAGAGGTCTGAAGTAAAGAGAGAGAGAGAGAGGTCTGAAGTAAAGAGAGAGAGAGAGAGAAGAGGTCTGAAGTAAAAGAGAGAGAGAGGTCTGAAGTAAAGAGAAGAGAGAGGTCTGAAGTAAAGAGAGAGAGAGAGAGAGGTCTGAAGTAAAGAGAGAGAGAAGAGGTCTGAAGTAAGAGAGAGAGAGAGAGGTCTGAAGTAAAGAGAGAGAGAGAGGTCTGAAGTAAAGAGAGAGAAGAGGTCTGAAGTAAAGAGAGAGAGAGGTCTGAAGTAAAGAGAGAGAGGGTCTGAAGTAAAGAGAGAGAGGTCTGAAGTAAAGAGAGAGAGAGAGGTCTGAAGTAAAGAGAGAGAGAGAGGTCTGAAGTAAAGAGAGAGAGAGAGAGAGGTCTGAAGTAAAGAGAGAGAGAAGAGGTCTGAAGTAAAGAGAGAGAGAGAGAGGTCTGAAGTAAATAGAGAGAGAGAAGAGGTCTGAAGTAAAGAGAGAGAGAGAGAGAGAGGTCTGAAGTAAAGAGAGAGAGAGGTCTGAAGTAAAGAGAGAGAGAGTCTGAAGTAAGAGAGAGAGAGAAGAGGTCTGAAGTAAAGAGAGAGAGAGAGAGAGGTCTGAAGTAAAGAGAGAGAGAAGAGGTCTGAAGTAAAGAGAGAGAGAGAAGAGGTCTGAAGTAAAGAGAGAGAGAGGTCTGAAGTAAAGAGAGAGAGAAGAGGTCTGAAGTAAATAGAGAGAGAGAGAGGTCTGAAGTAATAGAGAGAGAGGTCTGAAGTAAAGAGAGAGAGAGGTCTGAAGTAAATAGAGAGAGAGAAGAGGTCTGAAGTAAAGAGAGAGAGAAGAGGTCTGAAGTAAATAGAGAGAGAGAAGAGGTCTGAAGTAATAGAAGAGAGAGAGGTCTGAAGTAAAGAGAGAGAGAGGTCTGAAGTAAATAGAGAGAGAGGTAGAGGTCTGAAGTAATAGAGAGAGAGAGAGGTCTGAAGTAAAGAGGAGAGAGGTCTGAAGTAAAGAGAGAGAGAGAGGTCCTGAGAAGGAGAGAGAGGTCTGAAGTAAAGAGAGAGAGAGAAGAGGTCTGAAGTAAAGAGAGAGAGAGGTCTGAAGTAAATAGAGAGAGAGAAGAGGTCTGAAGTAAAGAGAGAGAGAGAAGAGGTCTGAAGTAAAGAGAGAGAGAAGAGGTCTGAAGTAATAGAGAGAGAGAGAGGTCTGAAGTAAAGAGAGAGAGAGGTCTGAAGTAAAGAGAGAGAGAGAGGTCTGAAGTAAAGAGAGAGAGAGGTCTGAAGTAAAGAGAGAGAGAGAAGAGGTCTGAAGTAAAGAGAGAGAAGAGGTCTGAAGTAAAGAGAGAGAGAGGTCTGAAGTAAAGAGAGAGAGAAGAGGTCTGAAGTAAAGAGAGAGAGAGAGGTCTGAAAGTAAAGAGGAGAGAGAGAGAGGTCTGAAGTAAGAGAGAGAGAGGTCTGAAGTAAAGAGAGAGAAAGAGGTCTGAAGTAAAGAGAGAGAGAGAAGAGGTCTGAAGTAAAGAGAGAGAAGAGGTCTGAAGTAAAGAGAGAGGAGAAGAGGTCTGAAGTAAAGAGAGAGAGAGAGGTCTGAAGTAAAGAGAGAGAGAAGAGGTCTGAAGTAAAGAGAGAGAGGAGAAGAGGTCTGAAGTAAAGAGAGAGAGAGAAGAGGTCTGAGTAAAGAGAGGAGAAGAGAGGTCTGAAGTAAGAGAGAGAGAGAGAGGTCTGAAGTAAAGAGAGAGAGAGAGAGGTCTGAAGTAAAGAGAGAGAGAGGTCTGAAGTAAAGAGAGAGAGAGAGTCTGAAGTAAAGAGAGAGAGAGAGGTCTGAAGTAAAGAGAGAGAGAAGAGGTCTGAAGTAAAGAGAGAGAAGAGGTCTGAAGTAATAAGAGAGAGAGAAGAGGTCTGAAGTAAAGAGAGAGAGAAGAGGTCTGAAGTAAATAGAGAGAGAGAGAGAAGAGGTCTGAAGTAAAGAGAGAGAGAGGAGGTCTGAAGTAAAGAGAGAGAGAAGAGGTCTGAAGTAAAGAGAGAGAAGAGGTCTGAAGTAAAGAGAGAGAGAGAGAAGAGGTCTGAAGTAAAGAGAGAGAGAGAAGAGGTCTGAAGTAAAGAGAGAGAGAGAGTCTGAAGTAAAGAGAGAGAGAAGAGGTCTGAAGTAAATAGAGAGAGAGAAGAGGTCTGAAGTAAAGAGAGAGAGCGAGGTCTGAAGTAAAGAGAGAGAGAGAGGTCTGAAGTAAAAGAGAGAGGAGAGGTCTGAAGTAAAGAGAGAGAGAGGTCTGAAGTAAAGAGAGGGAGAGGTCTGAAGAAAGAGAGAGAGAGAAGAGGTCTGAAGTAAAGAGAGAGAGAAGAGGTCTGAAGTAAAGAGAGAGAGAAGAGGTCTGAAGTAATAGAGAGAGAGAAGAGGTCTGAGTAAAGAGAGAGAGAGGTCTGAAGTAAAAGAGAGAGAGAGAGAGGTCTGAAGTAAATAGAGAGAGAGAGAGAGGTCTGAAGTAAAGAGAGAGAGGTCTGAAGTAAAGAGAGAGAGAGAGAGGTCTGAAGTAAAGAGAGAGAGAGGTCTGAAGTAAAGAGAGAGAGAGAGAGGTCTGAAGTAAAGAGAGAGAGAGGTCTGAAGTAAAGAGAGAGAGAAGAGGTCTGAAGTAAAGAGAGAGAGAGAGAGGTCTGAAGTAAGAGAGAGAGAGAAGAGGTCTGAAGTAAATAGAGAGAGAGAAGAGGTCTGAAAGAAAGAGAGAGAGAGGTCTGAAGTAAAGAGAGAGAGAGGTCTGAAGTAAAGAGAGAGAGAGGTCTGAAGTAAAGAGAGAGAGAGAGAGAGAGGTCTGAAGTAAAGAGAGAGAGAGGTCTGAAGTAAAGAGAGAGAGAGGTCTGAAGTAAAGAGAGAGAGAAGAGGTCTGAAGTAAAGAGAGAGAGAAGAGGTCTGAAGTAAAGAGAGAGAGAGAAGAGGTCTGAAGTAAAGAGAGAGAGAAGAGGTCTGAAGTAAAGAGAGAGAGAGGTCTGAAGTAAATAGAGAGAGAGAAGAGGTCTGAAGTAAAGAGAGAGAAGAGGTCTGAAGTAAAGAGAGAGAGAGGTCTGAAGTAAAGAGAGAGAGAGAAGAGGTCTGAAGTAAAGAGAGAGAGAGAAGAGGTCTGAAGTAAAGAGAGAGAAGAGGTCTGAAGTAAAGAGAGAGAGAAGAGGTCTGAAGTAAAGAGAGAGAGAGAGAGGTCTGAAGTAAAGAGAGAGAGAGAGAGAGGTCTGAAGTAAAGAGAGAGAAGAGAGGTCTGAAGTAAAGAGAGATAGAGGAGAGGTCTGAAGTAAAGAGAGAGAGAGAGAGGTCTGAAGTAAAGAGAGAGAGAGAGGTCTGAAGTAAAGAGAGAGAAGAGAGGTCTGAAGTAAAGAGAGAGAGAAGAGGTCTGAAGTAAAGAGAGAGAAAGAGGTCTGAAGTAAAGAGAGAGAAGAGGTCTGAAGTAAAAATAAGAGAGAGAGAAGAGGTCTGAAGTAAAGAGAGAGAGAAGAGGTCTGAAGTAAATAGAGAGAGAGAGAGAAGAGGTCTGAAGTAAAGAGAGAGAGAGAGGTCTGAAGTAAAGAGAGAGAGAGGTCTGAAGTAAAGAGAGAGAAGAGGTCTGAAGTAAATAGAGAGAGAGAGAGAGAGGTCTGAAGTAAAAGAGAGAGAGAGAAGAGGTCTGAAGTAAAAGAGAGAGAGAGAGGTCTGAAGTAAAGAGAGAGAAGAGGTCTGAAGTAAAGAGAGAGAGAGAAGAGGGTCTGAAGTAAAGAGAGAGAGAGAAGAGGTCTGAAGTAAATAGAGAGAGAGAGAAGAGGTCTGAAGTAAAGAGAGAGAGAGAGGAGGTCTGAAGTAAAGAGAGAGAAGAGGTCTGAAGTAAATAGAGAGAGAGAGAGGTCTGAAGTAAAGAGAGAGAAGAGGTCTGAAGTAAATAGAGAGAGAGAAGAGGTCTGAAGTAAAGAGAGAGAGAGAAGAGGTCTGAAGTAAAGAGAGAGAAGAGGTCTGAAGTAAAGAGAGAGAGAGAAGAGGTCTGAAGTAAAGAGAGAGAGAAGAGGTCTGACGTAAAGAGAGAGAGAGAGGTCTGAAGTAAAGAGAGAGAGAGAGGTCTGAAGTAAAGAGAGAGAGAGAGGTCTGAAGTAAAGAGAGAGAGAAGAGAGGTCTGAAGTAAAGAGAGAGAGGAGAGGTCTGAAGTAAAGAGAGAGAGAGAGAGGTCTGAAGTAAAGAGAGAGAGAGAGAGAGGTCTGAAGTAAGAGAGAGAGAGAGAGAGGTCTGAAGTAAAGAGAGAGAGAGAGGTCTGAAGTAAAGAGAGAGAGAAGAGGTCTGAAGTAAATGAGAGAGAGAGAGAAGAGGTCTGAAGTAAAGAGAGAGAAGAGGTCTGAAGTAAAGAGAGAGAGGTCTGAAGTAAAGAGAGAGAGAGGTCTGAAGTAAAGAGAGAGAAGAGGTCTGAAGTAAAGAGAGAGAGAAGAGGTCTGAAGTAAATAGAGAGAGAGAGAGGTCTGAAGTAAAGAGAGAGAGAGAGGTCTGAAGTAAAGAGAGAGAGAGAGAGGTCTGAAGTAAAGAGAGAGAGGTCTGAAGTAAAGAGAGAGAGAGAGGTCTGAAGTAAAGAGAGAAGAGGTCTGAAGTAAAGAGAGAGAGAGAGGTCTGAAGTAAATAGAGAGAGAAGAGGTCTGAAGTAAGAGAGAGAGAGAGAGAGGTCTGAAGTAAAGAGAGAGAGAGAAGAGGTCTGAAGTAAATAGAGAGAGAGAGAGGTCTGAAGTAAAGAGAGAGGAGAGAAGAGGTCTGAAGTAAAGAGAGAGAGAGAAGAGGTCTGAAGTAAAGAGAGAGAGAAGAGGTCTGAAGTAAAGAGAGAGAGAGAGGTCTGAAGTAAAGAGAGAGAGAGAGGTCTGAAGTAAAGAGAGAGAGAGAGAGAGGTCTGAAGTAAAGAGAGAGAGAAGAGGTCTGAAGTAAATAGAGAGAGAGAAGAGGTCTGAAGTAAAGAGAGAGGAGAGAAGAGGTCTGAAGTAAAGAGAGAGAGAGAGGTCTGAAGTAAAGAGAGAGAGAAGAGGTCTGAAGTAAAGGGAGAGAGAGAGGTCTGAAGTAAGAGAGAGAGAGAAAGGTCTGAAGTAAAGAGAGAGAGAGAAGAGGTCTGAAGTAAAGAGAGAGAGAAGAGGTCTGAAGTAAAGAGAGAGAGAGAGAAGAGGTCTGAAGTAAAGAGAGAGAGAAGAGGTCTGAAGTAAAGAGAGAGAGAGAAGAGGTCTGAAGTAAGAGAGAGAGAGAGAAGAGGTCTGAAGTAAAGAGAGAGAGAGAAGAGGTCTGAAGTAAAGAGAGAGAGAAGAGGTCTGAAGTAAAGAGAGAGAGAGAAGAGGTCTGAAGTAAAGAGAGAGAGAAGAGGTCTGAAGTAAGAGAGAGAGAGAGAGAGGTCTGAAGTAAAGAGAGAGAGAGAGGTCTGAAGTAAAGAGAGAGAGAGGTCTGAAGTAAAGAGAGAGAGAGGTCTGAAGTAAAGAGAGAGAGAGGTCTGAAGTAAAGAGAGAGAGAAGAGGTCTGAAGTAAAGAGAGAGAGAGAGAGGTCTGAAGTAAGAGAGAGAGAGGTCTGAAGTAAAGAGAGAGAGGTCTGAAGTAAAGAGAGAGAGAAGAGGTCTGAAGTAAAGAGAGAGAGAGAGAGGTCTGAAGTAAATAGAGAGAGAGAAGAGGTCTGAAGTAAAGAGAGGAGAGAGAGAGAGGGGTCTGAAGTAAAGAGAGAGAGAGGTCTGAAGTAAAGAGAGAGAGAGGTCTGAAGTAAAGAGAGAGAGAAGAGGTCTGAAGTAAAGAGAGAGAGAGAGAAGAGGTCTGAAGTAAAGAGAGAGAGAAGAGGTCTGAAGTAAATAGAGAGAGAGAAGAGGTCTGAAGTAAAGAGAGAGAGAGGTCTGAAGTAAAGAGAGAGAGAAGAGGTCTGAAGTAAATAGAGAGAGAGAAGAGGTCTGAAGTAAAGAGAGAGAGAGGTCTGAAGTAAAGAGAGAGAGAGGTCTGAAGTAAAGAGAGAGAGAGAAGAGGTCTGAAGTAAAGAGAGAGAGAAGAGGTCTGAAGTAAATAGAGAGAGAGAAGAGGTCTGAAGTAAATAGAGAGAGAGAAGAGGTCTGAAGTAAAGAGAGAGAGAGGTCTGAAGTAAATAGAGAGAGAGAGAGAGGTCTGAAGTAAATAGAGAGAGAGAGAGAGGTCTGAAGTAAAGAGAGAGAGAGGTCTGAAGTAAAGAGAGAGAGAGAGAGGTCTGAAGTAAAGAGAGAGAGAGAGAGTCTGAAGTAAAGAGAGAGAGAGGTCTGAAGTAAATAGAGAGAGAGAAGAGGTCTGAAGTAAAGAGAGAGAGAGAAGAGGTCTGAAGTAAAGAGAGAGAGAGAAGAGGTCTGAAGTAAATAGAGAGAGAGAAGAGGTCTGAAGTAAAGAGAGAGAGAGGTCTGAAGTAAAAGAGAGAGAGAGAGGTCTGAAGTAAAGAGAGAGAGAGGTCTGAAGTAAAGAGAGAGAGAGAGAGGTCTGAAGTAAAGAGAGAGAAGAGGTCTGAAGTAAAGAGAGAGAGAGGTCTGAAGTAAAGAGAGAGAGAAGAGGTCTGAAGTAAAGAGAGAGAGAAGAGGTCTGAAGTAAAGAGAGAGAGAGAAGAGGTCTGAAGTAAGAGAGAGAAGAGGTCTGAAGTAAAGAGAGAGAGGTCTGAAGTAAATAGAGAGAGGAAGAGGTCTGAAGTAAAGAGAGAGAAGAGGTCTGAAGTAAAGAGAGAGAGAAGAGGTCTGAAGTAAAGAGAGAGAAGAGAGGTCTGAAGTAAAGAGAGAGAGAAGAGGTCTGAAGTAAAGAGAGAGAGAGAGGTCTGAAGTAAAGAGAGAGAGAGAAGAGGTCTGAAGTAAAGAGAGAGAAGAGAGGTCTGAAGTAAAGAGAGAGAGAAGAGGTCTGAAGTAAAGAGAGAGAGAGGAGAGGTCTGAAGTAAAGAGAGAGAGAGGTCTGAAGTAAAGAAGAGAGAGAGGTCTGAAGTAAAGAGAGAGAGAAGAGGTCTGAAGTAAAGAGAGAGAGAAGAGGTCTGAAGTAAAGAGAGAGAAGAGGTCTGAAGTAAATAGAGAGAGAGAAGAGGTCTGAAGTAAAGAGAGGAGAAGAGGTCTGAAGTAAATAGAGAGAGAGAGAGAGAGTCTGAAGTAAAGAGAGAGAGAGGAGGTCTGAAGTAAAGAGAGAGAAGAGGTCTGAAGTAAAGAGAGAGAAGAGGTCTGAAGTAAATAGAGAGAGAGAGAGAAGAGGTCTGAAGTAAGAGAGAGAGAGAAGAGGTCTGAAGTAAAGAGAGAGAGGAGAGGTCTGAAGTAAAAGAGAGAGAGAAGAGGTCTGAAGTAAATAGAGAGAGAGAAGAGGTCTGAAGTAAGAGAGAGAGAGAGAAGAGGTCTGAAGTAAAGAGAGAGCGAGGTCTGAAGTAAAGAGAGAGAGAGGTCTGAAGTAAATAGAGAGAGAGAAGAGGTCTGAAGTAAAGAGAGAGAGAGGTCTGAAGTAAAGAGAGAGAGAGGTCTGAAGTAAAGAGAGAGAGAGAAGAGGTCTGAAGTAAAGAGAGAGAGAAGAGGTCTGAAGTAAATAGAGAGAGAGAAGAGGTCTGAAGTAAATAGAGAGAGAGAAGAGGTCTGAAGTAAAGAGAGAGAGAGGTCTGAAGTAAATAGAGAGAGAGAGAGAGAGAGAGAGGTCTGAAGTAAATAGAGAGAGAGAGAGGTCTGAAGTAAAGAGAGAGAGAGGTCTGAAGTAAAGAGAGAGGAGAGAGAGGTCTGAAGTAAAGAGAGAGAGAGGTCTGAAGTAAAGAGAGAGAGAAGAGGTCTGAAGTAAAGAGAGAGAGAGGTCTGAAGTAAAGAGAGAGAGAAGAGGTCTGAAGTAAAGAGAGAGAGAGAAGAGGTCTGAAGTAAGAGAGAGAGAGAAGAGGTCTGAAGTAAATAGAGAGAGAGAAGAGGTCTGAAGTAAAGAGAGAGAGAGGTCTGAAGTAAAGAGAGAGAGAAGGTCTGAAGTAAAGAGAGAGAGAGGTCTGAAGTAAAGAGAGAGAGAAGAGGTCTGAAGTAAAGAGAGAGAGAGTCTGAAGTAAAGAGAGAGAGAGGTCTGAAGTAAAGAGAGGAGAGAAGAGGTCTGAAGTAAAGAGAGAGAGAAGAGGTCTGAAGTAAAGAGAGAGAGAGAAGGTCTGAAGTAAAGAGAGAGAGAAGAGGTCTGAAGTAAAGAGAGAGAGAGGTCTGAAGTAAAGAGAGAGAGAGAAGAGGTCTGAAGTAAAGAGAGAAGAAGGAGTCTGAAGTAAAAGAGAGAGAGAGGTCTGAAGTAAAGAGAGAGAGAGAGAGGTCTGAAGTAAAGAGAGAGAGAGAAGAGGTCTGAAGTAAAAGAGAGAGAGAGAGGTCTGAAGTAAAGAGAGAGAGAGAGAGGTCTGAAGTAAAGAGAGAGAGAAGAGGTCTGAAGTAAAGAGAGAGAGAGAAGAGGTCTGAAGTAAAGAGAGAGAAGAGAGGTCTGAAGTAAAGAGAGAGAGAGGAGAGGTCTGAAGTAAGAGAGAGAGAGGAGAGGTCTGAAGTAAAGAGAGAGAGAGAGGTCTGAAGTAAAGAGAGAGAAGAGAGGTCTGAAGTAAAGAGAGAGAGAAGAGGTCTGAAGTAAAGAGAGAGAGAAGAGGTCTGAAGTAAAGAGAGAGAAGAGGTCTGAAGTAAATAGAGAGAGAAGAGGTCTGAAGTAAAGAGAGAGAGAAGAGGTCTGAGTAAATAGAGAGAGAGAGAAGAGGTCTGAAGTAAAGAGGAGAGAGAGAGGTCTGAAGTAAAGAGAGAGAGAAGAGGTCTGAAGTAAGAGAGAGAAGAGGTCTGAAGTAATAGAGAGAGAGAGAGAAGAGGTCTGAAGTAAAGAGAGAGAGAGAAGAGGTCTGAAGTAAAGAGAGAGAGAGAGAGGTCTGAAGTAAAGAGAGAGAAGAGGTCTGAAGTAAAGAGAGAGAGAGAAGAGGTCTGAAGTAAAGAGAGAGAGAGAAGAGGTCTGAAGTAATAGAGAGAGAGAGAGAGAGGTCTGAAGTAAAGAGAGAGGAGAGGAGGTCTGAAGTAAGAGAGAGAGAAGAGTCTGAAGTAAATAGAGAGAGAGAGAGGTCTGAAGTAAAGAGAGAGAGAGGTCTGAAGTAAAGGAGAGAGAGAAGAGGTCTGAAGTAAAGAGAGAGAGAGAAGAGGTCTGAAGTAAAGAGAGAGAGAGAAGAGGTCTGAAGTAAAGAGAGAGAGAGAAGAGGTCTGAAGTAAAGAGAGAGAGAAGAGGTCTGACGTAAAGAGAGAGAGAGGAGGTCTGAAGTAAATAGAGAGAGAGAGAGGTCTGAAGTAAGAGAGAGAGAGAGAGGTCTGAAGTAAAGAGAGAGAGAAGAGAGGTCTGAAGTAAAGAGAGAGAAGAGAGGTCTGAAGTAAAGAGAGAGAGAGGAGAGGTCTGAAGTAAAGAGAGAGAGAGAGAGAGGTCTGAAGTAAAGAGAGAGAGAAGAGGACTGAAGTAAAGAGAGAGAGAGAGAAGAGGTCTGAAGTAAAGAGAGAGAGAGAGAAGAGGTCTGAAGTAAAGAGAGAGAGAGAAGAGGTCTGAAGTAAAGAGAGAGAGAGGTCTGAAGTAAAGAGAGAGAGAGGTCTGAAGTAAAGAGAGAGAGAGAGAGGTCTGAAGTAAAGAGAGAGAGAGAGAGGTCTGAAGTAAAGAGAGAGAGAGAGAGGTCTGAAGTAAAGAGAGAGAGAGAAGAGGTCTGAAGTAAAGAGAGAGAGAAGAGGTCTGAAGTAAAGAGAGAGAGAAGAGGTCTGAAGTAAAGAGAGAGAGAGAGAGGTCTGAAGTAAAGAGAGAGAGAGAAGAGGTCTGAAGTAAAGAGAGAGAGAAGAGGTCTGAAGTAAAGAGAGAGAGAAGAGGTCTGAAGTAAAGAGAGAGAGAGAAGAGGTCTGAAGTAAAGAGGAGAGAAGAGGTCTGAAGTAAAGAGAGAGAGAGAAGAGGTCTGAAGTAAGAGAGAGAGAGAAGAGGTCTGAAGTAAAGAGAGAGAGAGGTCTGAAGTAAAGAGAGAGAGAGGTCTGAAGTAAAGAGAGAGAGAGAGAGAGGTCTGAAGTAAAGAGAGAGAGAGAGAGAGGTCTGAAGTAAAGAGAGAGAGAGAGAGGTCTGAAGTAAAGAGAGAGAGAGAAGAGGTCTGAAGTAAAGAGAGAGAGAAGAGGTCTGAAGTAAAGAGAGAGAGAAGAGGTCTGAAGTAAAGAGAGAGAGAGAGAGGTCTGAAGTAAAGAGAGAGAGAGAAGAGGTCTGAAGTAAAGAGAGAGAGAAGAGGTCTGAAGTAAAGAGAGAGAGAAGAGGTCTGAAGTAAAGAGAGAGAGAGAAGAGGTCTGAAGTAAAGAGAGAGAGAAGAGGTCTGAAGTAAAGAGAGAGAGAGAAGAGGTCTGAAGTAAAGAGAGAGAGAGAAGAGGTCTGAAGTAAAGAGAGAGAGAGGTCTGAAGTAAAGAGAGAGAAGAGAGAGGTCTGAAGTAAAGAGAGAGAGAGAGAGGTCTGAAGTAAAGAGAGAGAGAGGTCTGAAGTAAAGAGAGAGAAGAGGTCTGAAGTAAAGAGAGAGAGAGGTCTGAAGTAAAGAGAGAGAAGAGAAGAGGTCTGAAGTAAAGAGAGAGAGAAGAGGTCTGAAGTAAAGAGAGAGAGAGGTCTGAAGTAAAGAGAGAGAGAAGAGGTCTGAAGTAAAGAGAGAGAGAAGAGGTCTGAAGTAAAGAGAGAGAGAAGAGGTCTGAAGTAAAGAGAGAGAGAGAAGAGGTCTGAAGTAAAGAGAGAGAGAAGAGGTCTGAAGTAAAGAGAGAGAGAAGAGGTCTGAAGTAAAGAGAGAGAGAGAGAGGTCTGAAGTAAAGAGAGAGAGAGAAGAGGTCTGAAGTAAAGAGAGAGAGAGAGAGGTCTGAAGTAAAGAGAGAGAGAGAGAGGTCTGAAGTAAAGAGAGAGAGAGAGAGGTCTGAAGTAAAGAGAGAGAGAGAAGAGGTCTGAAGTAAAGAGAGAGAGAGAGGTCTGAAGTAAAGAGAGAGAGAGAAGAGGTCTGAAGTAAAGAGAGAGAGAAGAGGTCTGAAGTAAAGAGAGAGAGAGAGGTCTGAAGTAAAGAGAGAGAGAGAGAGGTCTGAAGTAAAGAGAGAGAGAGGTCTGAAGTAAAGAGAGAGAGAGGTCTGAAGTAAAGAGAGAGAGAGGTCTGAAGTAAAGAGAGAGAGAGAGAGGTCTGAAGTAAAGAGAGAGAGAAGAGAGGTCTGAAGTAAAGAGAGAGAGAGAGAGGTCTGAAGTAAAGAGAGAGAGAGAGAGGTCTGAAGTAAAGAGAGAGAGAGAGAGGTCTGAAGTAAAGAGAGAGAGAGAGAGGTCTGAAGTAAAGAGAGAGAGAGAGGTCTGAAGTAAAGAGAGAGAGAGAAGAGGTCTGAAGTAAAGAGAGAGAGAGAAGAGGTCTGAAGTAAATAGAGAGAGAGGTCTGAAGTAAATAGAGAGAGAGAAGAGGTCTGAAGTAAAGAGAGAGAGAGGTCTGAAGTAAATAGAGAGAGAGAGAGAGGTCTGAAGTAAATAGAGAGAGAGAAGAGGTCTGAAGTAAAGAGAGAGAGAGAGAGGAGGTCTGAAGTAAAGAGAGAGAGAGAGGTCTGAAGTAAAGAGAGAGAGAGGTCTGAAGTAAAGAGAGAGAGAGAGAGGAGGTCTGAAGTAAAGAGAGAGAGAGAGGTCTGAAGTAAAGAGAGAGAGAGAGGTCTGAAGTAAAGAGAGAGAGAGAAGTGGTCTGAAGTAAAGAGAGAGAGAGAAGAGGTCTGAAGTCAAGAGAGAGAGAAGAGGTCTGAAGTAAAGAGAGAGAGAGAGAGGTCTGAAGTAAAGAGAGAGAGAGAGAGAGGTCTGAAGTAAAGAGAGAGAGAGGTCTGAAGTAAAGAGAGAGAGAGAGAGGTCTGAAGTAAAGAGAGAGAGAGAGGTCTGAAGTAAATAGAGAGAGAGAGGTCTGAAGTAAAGAGAGAGAGAGAGAGGTCTGAAGTAAAGAGAGAGAGAGAAGAGGTCTGAAGTAAAGAGAGAGGAGAGAAGAGGACTGAAGTAAAGAGAGAGAGAGAGAAGAGGTCTGAAGTAAAGAGAGAGAGGAGGTCTGAAGTAAAGAGAGAGAGAGAAGAGGTCTGAAGTAAAGAGAGAGAGAGAGAGGTCTGAAGTAAAGAGAGAGAGAGAGAGAAGAGGTCTGAAGTAAAGAGAGAGAAGAGGTCTGAAGTAAAGAGAGAGAGAGAGAAGAGGTCTGAAGTAAAGAGAGAGAGAGGAGAGGTCTGAAGTAAAGAGAGAGAGAAGAGGTCTGAAGTAAAGAGAGAGAGAGAGAGGTCTGAAGTAAAGAGAGAGAGAGGTCTGAAGTAAAGAGAGAGAGAGGTCTGAAGTAAAGAGAGAGAGAGAGAGGTCTGAAGTAAAGAGAGAGAGAGAGGTCTGAAGTAAAGAGAGAGAGAGAAGAGGTCTGAAGTAAAGAGAGAGAGAGAGGTCTGAAGTAAAGAGAGAGAGAGAGAGAGGTCTGAAGTAAAGAGAGAGGAGAGGACTGAAGTAAATAGAGAGAGAGAAGAGGTCTGAAGTAAATAGAGAGAGAGAAGAGGTCTGAAGTAAAGAGAGAGAGAAGAGGTCTGAAGTAAAGAGAGAGAGAGGTCTGAAGTAAATAGAGAGAGAGGTCTGAAGTAAAGAGAGAGAGAGGTCTGAAGTAAAGAGAGAGAGAGGTCTGAAGTAAAGAGAGAGAGAAGAGGTCTGAAGTAAAGAGAGAGGAGAGAAGAGGTCTGAAGTAAAGAGAGAGAGAAGAGGTCTGAAGTAAATAGAGAGAGAGAGAGAAGAGGTCTGAAGTAAAGAGAGAGAGAAGAGGTCTGAAGTAAAGAGAGAGAGGTCTGAAGTAAATAGAGAGAGAGGTCTGAAGTAAAGAGAGAGGAGAGAAGAGGTCTGAAGTAAAGAGAGAGAGAAGAGGTCTGAAGTAAAGAGAGAGAGAGAGAAGAGGTCTGAAGTAAAGAGAGAGAAGAGAGAGAGGTCTGAAGTAAAGAGAGAGAGAGGTCTGAAGTAAATAGAGAGAGGTCTGAAGTAAAGAGAGAGAGAGGTCTGAAGTAAAGAGAGAGAGAGGTCTGAAGTAAAGAGAGAGAGAAGAGGTCTGAAGTAAAGAGAGAGAGAGGTCTGAAGTAAATAGAGAGAGAGGTCTGAAGTAAAGAGAGGGAGAGAAGAGGTCTGAAGTAAAGAGAGAGAGAAGAGGTCTGAAGTAAAGAGAGAGAGAGGTCTGAAGTAAATAGAGAGAGGTCTGAAGTAAAGAGAGAGAGAGGTCTGAAGTAAAGAGAGAGAGAGGTCTGAAGTAAAGAGAGAGAGAAGAGGTCTGAAGTAAAGAGAGAGGAGAGAAGAGGTCTGAAGTAAAGAGAGAGAGAAGAGGTCTGAAGTAAATAGAGAGAGAGAGAGAAGAGGTCTGAAGTAAAGAGAGAGAGAAGAGGTCTGAAGTAAAGAGAGAGAGGTCTGAAGTAAAGAGAGAGAGAGGTCTGAAGTAAAGAGAGAGAAGAGGTCTGAAGTAAAGAGAGAGAGAAGAGGTCTGAAGTAAATAGAGAGAGAGAGAAGAGGTCTGAAGTAAAGAGAGAGAGAAGAGGTCTGAAGTAAAGAGAGAGGAGAGAAGAGGTCTGAAGTAAAGAGAGAGAGAGGAGGTCTGAAGTAAAGAGAGAGAGAGAGAGAGGTCTGAAGTAAAGAGAGAGAGAGGAGGTCTGAAGTAAAGAGAGAGAGAGGAGGTCTGAAGTAAAGAGAGCAAGAGAGAAGAGGTCTGAAGTAAAGAGAGAGAGAGGTCTGAAGTAAAGAGAGAGAGAGAAGAGGTCTGAAGTAAAGAGAGAGAGAGGAGAGGTCTGAAGTAAAGAGAGAGAGAGAGAGGTCTGAAGTAAAGAGAGAGAGAAGAGGTCTGAAGTAAAGAGAGAGAGAGAGAGGTCTGAAGTAAAGAGAGAGAGAAGAGGTCTGAAGTAAAGAGAGAGAAGAGAGGAGGTCTGAAGTAAAGAG
>NC_140177.1:124975988-124993488 GCF_963971535.1 Notolepis coatsorum | reverse complement strand
ATGGAGAGGAGAGGAGAGGAGGAGGAGAGAGGATAAGAGGGGAGGAGGAAGAAGAGAGGAGAGGAGGAAGGAGATGAGAGGAGATGAGGAGGGAGAGGAAAGGGAGAGGAGAGGAAGAGGGGGAGGAGAGGAGAAGGGAAATGAAGAGGAGGAGGGAGAAGAGGAGACTTGCCTGTCTCTGCTGTGATCCCTCTTTCTTTTTCTTGCCATGTTTGCTGGAGGGACAAAAGAAAGACAGAGTCAGGATGTCTAATCTCTCTCTCCCTCCAGTGGTCACAGGGCAGCACTGCCTGGCAGCGACACCCGTCAACCTAATCTAGTGGCCCCGGCAGGGAGCACATCCCCGGGCTCCTACACATCTACACCTCTCACCGGGCTCTGGACAGGCAAGGCGATGAATAGATGGATCCACTTAGATCACTTATCTTTTTTTCCAAAAAAAAAAACATGCTTTTTCTTTCGCTATTGCAGAAACACAACCATGTAACTGCAACTTTTATTACAATGATCTAAATTCAAACTCTCCTGGTCCTTCAGGGGTTGACGACCCTGGAACCCATGAAAGTCATTGATGAATACCTAATGTAGAATAAAACAATTATAATGGGAGAATAGAATAGAATCTTTATTGTCATTGTTGGTACAACGAAATTTAGTTTGGAACATCACCACTTGCATACAAACATAAAATATAGCATGTGCAAAATAATAATGTCAATAATAATAATAATAATAATAATAATAATAATAATAATAATAATAATAATAATAATAATAATAATAATAATAATAATAATAATAATAATAATAATAATAATAATAATAATAATAATAATAATAATAATAATAATAATAATAATAATAATAATAATAATAATAATAATAATAATAATAATAATAATAATAATAATAATAATAATAATAATAATAATAATAATAATAATAATAATAATAATAATAATAATGATATAATAATAATAATATAGTATCAATGTCCCAATGTCCTCAATAATAATAATAATAATATACCATCAATGTCCCAAGTGCATTAGTGCTAGTGCAAATAAATAAATATTTCAGTGACAGTCCAGTGAGTTAATGGAAGGAATAGTGTATAGTGCAGCAATGCAAATCCGGTTCACAGTTATTGTTGTAATGGAGAAGTGGGAGTTATGTCACCGGGGGTTGGGGACGGGGGTGCGAGGGACGGGGGACGGGGGGGGGGGGGGGGGTACTTAATCCCTGACATTTTTTTTACCTTGAATCTCTACTTCAGGAGACACAAGGTTTTAATCTGACAGCAGCATTTGGGTGTTTCAGTCGTAACCCTTTCACTACCACACTACCAAAGGGTTAACCCTTTCACTATCACACTACAGAAGGTTAACCTTTCACTATGGTAGTGCAAGGTTAACCTTCTGTAGTGTGGTAGTGAAAGGTTAACCTTCTGTAGTGTGGTAGTGAAGGGTTAACCTTCTGTAGTGTGTTAGTGAAAGGTTAACCTTCTGTAGTGTGGCAGTGAAAGGGTTAACCTTCTGTAGTGTGGTAGTGAAGGGTTAACCTTCTGTAGTGTGGTAGTGAAAGGTTAACCTTCTGTAGTGTGGTAGTGAAGGGTTAACCTTCTGTAGTGTGTTAGTGAAGGGTTAACCTTCTGTAGTGTGGTAGTGAAGGGTTAACCTTCTGTAGTGTGGTAGTGAAAGGTTAACCTTCTGTAGTGTGGTAGTGAAGGGTTAACCTTCTGTAGTGTGGTAGTGAAAGGGTAACCTTCTGTAGTGTGGTAGTGAAAGGTTAACCTTCTGTAGTGTGGTAGTGAAGGGTTAACCTTCTGTAGTGTGGTAGTGAAAGGTTAACCTTCTGTAGTGTGGTAGTGAAGGGTTAACCTTCTGTAGTGTGGTAGTGAAAGGTTAACCTTCTGTAGTGTGGTAGTGAAAGGGTTAACCTTCTGTAGTGTGGTAGTGAAAGGTTAACCGTCTGTAGTGTGGTAGTGAAAGTGTTAACCTTCTGTAGTGTGTTAGTGAAGGGTTAACCTTCTGTAGTGTGGTAGTGAAAGGGTAACCTTCTGTAGTGTGGTAGTGAAAGGGTTAAACGTCTGTAGTGTGGTAGTGAAAGGGTTAACCTTCTGTAGTGTGGTAGTGAAAGGTTAACCTTCTGTAGTGTGGTAGTGAAAGGGTAACCTTCTGTAGTGTGGTAGTGAAAGGGTTAAACGTCTGTAGTGTGGTAGTGAAAGGTTAACCGTCTGTAGTGTGGTAGTGAAAGGGTTAAACGTCTGTAGTGTGGTAGTGAAAGGTTAACCGTCTGTAGTGTGGTAGTGAAATGTTAACCTTCTGTAGTGTGGTAGTGAAAGGTTAACCTTCTGTAGTGTGGTAGTGAAAGGTTAACCTTCTGTAGTGTGGTAGTGAAAGGTTAACCTTCTGTAGTGTGGTAGTGAAAGGTTAACCTTCTGTAGTGTGGTAGTGAAAGGTTAACCTTCTGTAGTGTGGTAGTGAAAGGTTAACCTTCTGTAGTGTGGTAGTGAAAGGTTAACCTTCTGTAGTGTGGTAGTGAAAGGTTAACCTTCTGTAGTGTGGTAGTGAAAAGGGTTAAATATATCTCTAAACATAGAGATTCAAGATTAAATCAATCTCCAAACCCCTCACACACACACACACACACACACACACACACACACACACACACACACACACACACACACACACACACACACACACACACACACACACACACACACACACACACACACACACACACACACACACACACACACACACACACACACACACACACACACACACACACACAGCGCCACTATGCTGGCTTTTCCATACACGTCTCGGTGCCAGGGATGGGCTCCGGTGACATCGCCAGCCCCTGGCACAGGGCACCGGGCAGGCACAGGGCACCGGGCAGGCACAGGGCACCGGGCAGGGGCTGGGCACCGAGGCACGGGCTGGGCACTGACCTGAGGTTGAGGTTGAAGACGCGTCGTGCCACCAGGAACCTCATCAGATAGTAGATGACCACGATGAGTACCAGCAGCCCCAGCACCACACCGATGATGGCCCCTGTGATCACACCGGCCTGGATGGGGACTAGGGGGTGTGAAGGGGGGGGGGAGTCCAAATAACAATACACTTTATTTGTAGAGCACCTTTCATACACAAACTGCAGCTCAAAGTGCTTCACAGCAGAACAAAGACAGGCATAAAATGAGCACATAAAGTGCAGACATTATAAAATCACAGTTTTTCCACATTAGGATCTAACATTTACATGTTCGGTTTTTTTTTATTATTTAAACATCCCAACAGGCCACCTTGTTTATGGTTTGATTCAGTTTTAAATAGACAATAAATAAAAAAAAAAAAAGTGAAATAAAATAGATAGTAAAATAGTGCAATAGTGCAGTGCAATAAAATAGTAGAATAGAATAGACATAAAATGAGCACATAAAGTGCAGACATATAAAATAATTTGTTTTACAGTGCAATAAAATAGTTCTGGATTACTGTTCAACAGTTGAAAGTTGATAAGTAGGTCGGAGTAGGTCGGTAAGGGGAGAGAAGGGGAGAGAAGGGCAGGAGGCGGGGGGGGATTGAAGGATAGGCAGTGGAGAGGGCGAGATGGTGAAAGGAGATGGAGAGAGAGAGAGGGAAGAAAAGAAAAGTGGGAGGGGATAGCGAGAAGGAGAGAGGGAGGGGGAGAAGAGGAGAAAGGGGGAGAAGAAGGTGGAGAGATAGCGATCCCAACAGAGAACAGAGAGAGAAGACATGGGATGGATTTAATTTAACAGGGAAGGGAGTTACAAGGGAATTACAACGAGGAAGGGAATTGTGCCTGAATATCGGATAGTCTGCCACAGCAGTAACACACATCGGCACACACGCACGATTGAGATTAATCTCCGTGTTTCTGAATGATTAACTACAACTAACAACTACAATTGAGAACAGTTGGTTTCCAACCAAAGAAAAAAATTGAAAACTAAAAACAACATATGGGTCTCATAGGGAAACGTAATGAGTTGACACGGACAATAGGACAATATAGGCCCTCTCTCTACCCCCTTCTCTCAGACATCAAATAAACAGAATTTTATGAGGAAGACGAGTTGACACAGACATAGGGAGGTGTAGTGGTCACGTCATTGCTGTTTTCGGCCGGTCCACCTCGCAAAATTGCAACGTATTTCCCCATTGACCATTTTCTATTTTTCTCCCATCCCAATTTCATATCGTCCAATTCTACCCTCCCCTGTCTCGAACGCTGTTTGGCCATGCCTCCCACAAGCCGGCTGTAATGTGGACGAAGCCATGCATTGCACGAGTCCCCTCCGGTACTCGAGGTAGCAGCCGTCGCATCTTTTCACCTGCACAGCGCGATCTTTCAGCGTCGGGGGTCTGCGCTTTGGAGGGACGCCGCCCCGGTCGCTTCTTGATTCTACTGCGCAGGCGCACCAACCGACCTGTAGGAGTCGCTGTCCACAACGTCCGATCCCCACCCATCAGCTTCCCACCCACTAATACTGCCAAATGTATTAGTATGAACGACCAGCAAAGCTGAATGCAATGCGGAGAGCTGGGCTCGAACCCAGCGTCTCCTGCATTGGTGGTGAGCGCCTTGCCCACTGCACCACCTAGCCGCCCCCCATTGACCATTTCTAAATTGTCTAATTTTAAAACAAATAAAGCATGAACATTTGCATGGTGTACCTTTCTGTGCGTATATTCATCCACAATCTATAGCTCAACATGAAAATATTTGCAATTAATCGTAAAGAAAAAATCGCAGAATTAAATTTCAACCAAAAATGCTTAAACAATAATGTTAGTGATAGAAGGGAACTCATGTTGTGCAAAAATGGAAAGCTTTCCAATGTTCATGAGGCAGAATGGTTACAATAGCTGATAATCCATTTTCCCAATGATAAATCCCTAAACAGGGTGGACCTCGCGGGCGGTCCAAAGTGATGTCAGACTACACCTCCCTATTGGACAATATAGGCATCAGACATGAGGAAGACACCCCCCCCACACACACACAGAACTCATGGACCGCTCCGCCCCCCCGGCTCTCACCTGTTTCAAACACCAGCAGTCGCACGCTGGAGGGTCGGCCCACTATGTCGGGGGGGTTCTTGGCGTCGCAGGTGAAGGTCCCGTTGTCGCCGTAGTCCAGGTTCTTGAGCAGGATGGAGCCGTCGCGGCGGGCCGGGTTCCCCACGAACTCCAGCCGGTCCCGGAACGGACCCTTGTTGTCTACGTAGGCGGAGCCGCCGGTGAAGTGGAAGATCTGAGCGGGAGAGAGGAGCGGTCACGATGGGGAACAGAACCGGCAGACCCAGAGCTAGAACATCCGGTTTTGGAGATATAGCTCAGGAATTGTATTAATTATTTTGTACTATTTAAATTTGTTTTCTTCTTTTTTTTAATGTATTTTAAAATGCGCTCCTTACCCTTTAACCCTTGAGCTCTTAACCCTTTAACCCTCCCTTTTACTACCAAACGGTTAACCCTTTCACTGCGACAATACACAGAAAGTTAACCCTTTCACTGCCACACAACAGCAGGTTAACCCTGTGGCAGTGAAAGGTTAATTATTATGATTGTCTGATGTCTTTATATTTATGAACGCACTATGACACTTGCGAATGTAACATCTCGACGACACTGTAAATGAGTTTAACTACTCAGTGAATTTATAGAGTATAAATAAAGATTGAATGAATGCGGTTTATTAATTTCAAAGGCACTGTGTAAACTTCATCCAGGCCTTCAGAACACTCAACACTGATCTCTCCACACACAAGCACACAAGCACACATGAACACACACACACACACACACACACACACACACACACACACACACACACACACACACACACACACACACACACACACACACACACACACACACACACACACACACACACACACACACACACACACACGAACACACTCACACACACACACACACACACACGAACACACACACACACACACACACACACACACACACACACACACACACACGAACACACTCACACAAACACACACACACACACACACTACACTTCCTCACTTACACTCTCACACACCCTACTAGGGCTGACCTCGACTAGTCGAATAGTCGACTAATCGATCGCAATGAGACGTAGTCGACTGCCAACCTCTCAGTCGAATGCAATTCTTTTTTTTAAATGGATCATTCCATTTGGGCTGTGGGGGGGGTGCTTAATGTCGGATTTAACTTAAATCATTCCATTTGGGCTGTGGGGGTGCTTAATGTCGGATTTAAGATAAGGGTTTAAGATAAATCAGACATTAAGCACCCCCCACAGCCCAAATGGAATGATCAAAAAGGGGGGGGGGGGGTAGTCGACTGCTAGTCGACTATCGGCACATTTTGGCCAATCAAAGTCGACTATACAAATCCTTAGTCGGGGACAGACCTACACCCTACATACATAATACACTACAAAAAGGTCACTTTAAAAACGACTGTATATATTTTTGCAATATTCTGAATCCACTGTATATTTATATATTATTACTTCTTACTTCTTACGTTTAGTACTGTATTTTATTCTTATGACCTTTCTTTATCATGTCTATTCTTTATTTTATTAGTTGTAATTTTTGCACAATCTAGACGGGCATAGCCACCTATATTTCACTACATGTCTTCTTGTGTATGTACAGTATGTGACAAATAAAACTCTTGAATACAGTGATTATGGTCAAGACAGTAGGTGCACTGTGTACACTTCATAATTACAGACTCTCCTCCACTTCCAAACACAGCACTACAGCACTGGACGTGGTGTTGTTAAGATGCTAATGTGAGGCACACGTTGTAAAGTGCTCTGGATAAAGGTGCTGTATAAATGCAGTCCATTTACCATTTAACTGGCTTTTTGGGGATTGTGCTAATTTACAAGCACAGAAGAAGAGGTGTGTGTGTGTGTGTGTGTGTGTGTGTGTGTGTGTGTGTGTGTGTGTGTGTGTGTGTGTGTGTGTGTGTGTGTGTGTGTGTGTGTGTGTGTGTGTGTGTGTGTGTGTGTGTGTGTGTGTGTGTGTGTGTGTGTGTGTGTAGGTGTGTGTGTGTGTGTGTGTTTGTGTGTGTGTGTGTGTGTGTGTGTGTGTGTGTAGGTGTGTGTGTGTGTGTGTGTGTGTGTGTGTGTGTGTGTGTGCACGTGTGTGTGTGTGTGTGCGTGCGTGCGTGCGTGCATGCGTGTGTGTCTGTGTGTACTACGTGATACGTTGGTGGTGAAGGAGGCAATTTCCACCCTAGTTCAAGTTCAAGTTCAAGTTCTTTAATAGTTGTCATACAGAAGTACAGAATACTTTCATACAAAATGCTTCTTACTGTTACGCTCCAGAGACTGTGCTAGACAAGATAGTATCAAATAACATAATAACATAATATAGCATGTAATTTAGAAGAAGAAAAATTAGGTCACAGTGTTCGGTATAGACATATGTACAATGTTCTGAGTTACCATATAATATACAATACTATGCAGTGTACTAATGTACAGTACTATCTAGTGCAAAGCAGAAATGGGATGAGGTACAATTTTAGGTACAATTTACAGTAAGGTGTACGAGTTGTAGTGCAATCCTTCATCCATAAATATAAAGTGTGGGGAGTGGGTGCTACAGTGTGTTTGTTTAAAGTGGGTGTGTGCTATAAAGTGTGTGGAGTGGGTGCTACAGTGTGTTTGTTTAAAGTGAGTGTGTGCGTGTGGATGTGTGTGCTATGTGCGTTTGGTGGTTGTTGTTGTGTAGTGTTCATTCATTGTTCGTTTAGCAGCCTACATTGTAAAGTGCTTCGAGTGTGTAGGAAAGCGCTATATAAATGCAATTCATCATCATCACTTTGAGCTCCGAGCCTTGACTTTTAGCCTTTATCTTATTTTCATACCAGCGCTCGTATTCCTATGCTTTATTTTGTTCTTAGCTCTATTTATTTCAATTAAAATAAATTCGTATCTACTTTAGATACTATTGCTACCATGTATGTATTGTTTCATTACATGTATTATACATACATACCAATTATTTGCTTGTTCTATTCTCCATCCATCTATCATCCATAGCAACACTATATTATCACTGACATCCTGTTGGGGGATCCCCCCTTTGAACGTCCCATCTGAGGTTTCTCTCCTCCACGTCGCCTGTGGTGCTTTTTTCCTATTGCTACGTTTTAGTGAGTCGTTCCTCATCTTCATTGGGGAAAGTCTGGGAGTGTTGCATACAGTATATGGATTTTGTGTTGCATATTTTATGGTGTTTTTTGTTCTGGATCTATTGTGATTGTTTCTTCTTGACTTGTAACACACATGGATATGATGATGATGATGACGATGATGATGATGATGATGGGGGGAGGGGGGGGGGGGGGGACTGGGAGCCTTAGCAGTAGTAGTAACCCCCCCAACTAAGACATCCAGGAACTACACGGTAACTGTCTGTAGTGTGGTAGTGAAAGTGATAACCTTCTGTAGTGTGGTAGTGAAAGGTTAACCGTCTGTAGTGTGATAGTAAAGGGTTAACCTTCTGTAGTGTGATAGTAAAGGGTTAACCTTCTGTAGTGTGGTAGTGAAAGGTTAACCGTCTGTAGTGTGATAGTAAAGGGTTAACCTTCTGTAGTGTGGTAGTGAAAGGTTAACCGTCTGTAGTGTGGTAGTGAAAGGGTTAACCTTCTGTAGTGTGGTAGTGAAAGGTTAACCTTCTATAGTGTGATAGTGAAAGGGTTAACCTTCTGTAGTGTGATAGTGAAAGGTTAACCGTCTGTAGTGTGGCAGTGAAAGGTTAACCTTCTGTAGTGTGATAGTGAAAGGGTTAACCTTCTGTAGTGTGATAGTGAAAGGTTAACCGTCTGTAGTGTGGTAGTGAAAGGTTAACCGTCTGTAGTGTGATAGTAAAGGGTTAACCTTTTGTAGTGTGATAGTAAAGGGTTAACCTTCTGTAGTGTGGTAGTAAAGGGTTAACCTTCTGTAGTGTGGTAGTGAAAGGTTAACCTTCTGTAGTGTGGTAGTGAAAGGTTAACCTTCTGTAGTGTGGTAGTGAAAGGTTAACCTTCTGTAGTGTGGTAGTGAAAGGGTTAAAAAAGGACAAATCCGCCGCTGTGGTAAAAGGATATAAATGTGACTCCTAAATCAGGGTAGGTGGGCGGGTCAAAGAAATCAGGAGGAAAGAAGAGAGTAATCTAGTTTCAAAGGGAGGAGGGGTGGAGGGGGTGGATGGGGGGGGGGGGGTGGAAGAGGAGAGGAGATAATGAGAGCGATGGGGAGAGGCGGAAGAGGGGAGGGCTGGGGAGGCACAGTCAGGACGGAGAGATGGAGAGATGAGAGAGAGAGAGAAGAGGAGAGGAGGGCTGGGGAGGAGGGATGGGGGAGGCACAGTCAGGACGGAGAGATGGAGAGATGGAGGGATGAAAAAGAGATAGAAGAGGAGAGGAAGGGCAGGGAGGCTGAAATTAAAGAGCAAGAGTCAGGAGAGACAGGGATGAATGAGATGAAATGAGGGCCGAGAGGGCTGCATGTTGTGTGTGTGCGTGTGCGTGTGCATGTGTGTGTACGTATACGCTGACTGTATCTGTTAGATTGCACTGTTTGAAAGTGAAAGAGAGTGAATTCTTGCATGCTGTAAGTCTGGTGTGTGTGTGTGTGTGTGCGTGTGTGTGTGTGTGTGTGTGTGTGTGTGTGTGTGTGTGTGTGTGTGTGTGTGTGTGTGTGTGTGTGTGTGTGTGTGTAACATTCCATGTGTGTGTGTGTGTGTGTGTGTGTGTGTGTGTGTGTGTGTGTGTGTGTGTGTGTGTGTGTGTGTGTGTGTGTAACATTCCATGTGTGTGTGTGTGTGTGTGTGTGTGTGTGTGTGTGTGTGTGTGTGTGTGTGTGTGTGCGTGTGTGTGTGTGTGTGTGTGTACGTATACGCTGACTGTATCTGTTAGATTGCACTGTTTGAAAGTGAAAGAGAGTGAATTCTTGCATGCTGCAAGTCTGGTGTGTGTGTGTGTGTGTGTGTGTGTGTGTGTGTGTGTGTGTGTGTGTGTGTGTGTGTGTGTGTGTGTGTGTGTGTGTGTGTGTGTGTGTGTGTGTGTGTGTAACATTCCATGTGTGTGTGTGTGTGTGTGTGTGTGTGTGTGTGTGTGTGTGTGTGTGTGTGTGTGTGTGTGCGTGTGTGTGTGTGTGTGTGTGTGTGTGTGTGTGTGTGTGTGTGTGTGTGTGTGCGTGTGTGTGTGTGTGTGTGTGTGTACGTATACACTGACTGTATCTGTTAGATTGCACTGTTTGAAAGTGAAAGAGAGTGAATTCTTGCATGCTGTAAGTCTGGTGTGTGTGTGTGTGTGTGTGTGTAACATTCCATATGTGTGTGTGAGTGTGTGTGTGTGTGTGTGTGTGTGTGTGTGTGTGTGTGTGTGTGTGTGTGTGTGTGTGTGTGTGTGTGTGTGTGTGTGTGTGTGTGTGTGTGTGTGTGTGTGTGTGTGTGTGTGTGTGTGTGTGTGTGCATTGACACAATACATTCTTGTGTGTATCATTCCATGTGTGTGTGTGTGTGTGTGTGTGTGTGTGTGTGTGTGTGTGTGTGTGTGTGTGTGTGTGTCTGTGTCTGTGTCTGTGTGTGTGTGTCTGTGTGGGTGTGTGTTCACGTGCACAGCACATTCTTCATGTGTGCCAATTCTGCATGCACACTGCATCAATATCTTGTCCGAGTGTGTTAGTGTGTGTGTGTGTGCATGCGTGGGTGCATGCGTGTGTGTTTGTGTGTGTGTCTGTCTGTGTGTGTGTCTATGTGTGTGTGTCTATGTGTGTGTGTGTGTGTGTGTGTGTGCGTGTCTGTGTGTGTGTGTGTCTGTGTGTGTGTCTATGTGTGTGTGTGTATATCTGTGTGTCTATTTGTGTGTGTGTGTGTCTATGTGTGTGTCTGTGTGTGTGTGTGTGTCTATTTGTGTGTGCCCTCACAGAGATGCTGTCCCGGGACCCGTCCGGCCTGTAGGACCAGGAGAAGGTGACGTCGTCAGAGGTGAAGCGCCAGGAGAAGAAGGAGCAGGCGAGGCGCATGTCGGAGCCCAGCAGGGCGTGGCGCTCCCAGCCCGTGTAGACCACGATGGCCTGGGTCTGCTCCGGGACTAGAAGGCAAGCCAGGGGACACGGTTCACGTATAGAGTACACACAGTGGTGGAAAGTAACTAGAGTACTAAAAGTACTAAAGTACTTTTACTCAAGAAATAAAATAAAATGTATTTATAAGGCCCGACAACACACGTGAATGTCCCCATGGGCCGGACACGTCTTCTAATCTAAACAAGTCATGAAGAAACATCACAATACATCAAGAATAAAACAAAAAACACCATGAAATCCAAAATAAAATGTAAAATAAATAAATGCAACACTCCCAGACATACCCCACGCAAAGGTAAGGAAAAACTCACTAAAAACCTAGCAATAGGAAAAAAGCACCACAGGCTATGTGGAGGGGAGAAACCTCAGAAGAGCCGTTCAAGGGGGGATCCCCCTTCTTAGATGTCAGTGATAGTAGTATTGCTATAAAACAGGCCAAACAGTTGGTAAGTATGTACATATACGTGTAATGAAACACAAATATGTACATGCAATAGCAACTGGGGTACATTAGAACATTTTGAAAGATTGAAAATAGAATAGAGCTGATAGAGCTGTCGGATAGTACTGTAGTTAAAGGAACACGCCAACTTTTTGGGAAATTAGCTTATTTGCCATCTACCCTGGAGTTAGACAAGCAGATACCCTTTTCTTCTCTGTGCATGCATTAGGCTTAGGAAACAGCCGCACCATTAGTCTAGCTTAGCGTCATTCACTGGAAGTAGGTGTGCCAGTGTAGCCTAGTTCCCTGGGCGCAGTGATTTCATCACCTCAAAAGCCCCGTTTTTCAAAAAGCAACAGGGCTTTTGAGGTGATGAAATCACTGCGCCCAGGCAGCAGTGGTTTGGCAAAAAATATTTCAGAGTATATATCTGCTTAGGCGGCTGAGTGGCGCAGTGGGCATGGCGCTCACCACTAACGCAGGAGATGCTGGTATCGAGCCCAGCTCTCTGCGTTGCTACCGGCTTGGCCGGCCGTCATACTAACACAATTGGCAGTGTTAGAGGGTGGGAAAGCCGGTGGCTGGGGATTGGACGTTGTGGACAGCGACTCCTACAGGTCGGTTGGGTGATGCCGGTGCGGCGGAAACAGGAAGTATTGGGGGCAGCGTGAGCCTCCCATGCGTTACTCCTCGCCACTGAGAGTTCGAGCTGCTGCGGTGAAAAGATGCGACAGCTGCCTCCTCGTGTACCGGAGGGGACACGTGATGCAAGGCTTCTATCCTCACTACAGCCGACCAGTGGGAGGCATAGTCTAGCGACGTTCAAGACAGGGGAGGGAAGAATTGGAAATACGAAATTGGGATGGGAGAAAAATAGAAAAATTGGGAGAAAAAAGTGGAGAAAAAAAATAGTATATATCTGCTTATAAAACAAAAATGTCAATTATTATATATTTTTTCTTCACAGGGTAAATACACAGGTCACAACATGTTTACAGGAAAGTTTTGGAGTTGTATTTGGAGTGTTGTGACTGTTGCCTGGGCGCAGTGATTTCATCACCTCAAAAGCCCTGTTGCTTTTTGAAAAACGGGGCTTTTGAGGTGATGAAATCACTGCGCCCAGGGAACTAGGCTACACTAGCACACCTACTTCCAGTGAATGACGCTAAGCTAGGCTAATGGTGCAGCTGTTCCCTAAGCCTAATGCATGCACAGAGAAGAAAAGGGTATCTGCTTGTCTAACTCCAGGGTAGATGGCAAATAAGCAGATTTCCCAAAAAGTTGGCATGTTCCTTTAATATGTTCAAGCTACTTGTACTTTACGTGAGTATTTCCATTTTAGGAAACTTCATACTTTTACTCCACTACATTTCAAAGGAAATATTGTACTTTTTACTCCACTACATTTATCTGAACCCATCAGATACTAGTTACTTTGAAGAAGTAGATTTTGCATAGAAAACATGGCAAAAATGTATGAAGATGATATACTTTCATTCAGCCTGTCAACTTCAAGACGACGTAATCAGAGCAGCATAACTGGACCACATACCACTTTAACATAACATACAGTACCATAACATAACATAACTAGCTCATTAGCTAAAATCTGGCACATTTACATTGATGTGGAAACTGAATATGTTCATTAATGTGCACTTTCCCTGGGTAAAAAAAAACTTAAACTTAACATAATCTTTAATCAGAGCAGCACAACTGGACCACATACCACTTTAACATGACCTTTAATCAGAGCAGCATAACTGGACCACATACCACTTTAACATAACCTTTAATCAGAGCAGCATAACTGGACCACATACCACTTTAACACAACCTTTAACCAGAGCAGCATAACTGGACCACATACCACTTTAACACAACCTTTAATCAGAGCAGCATAACTGGACCACATACCACTTTAACACAACCTTTAATCAGAGCAGCATAACTGGACCACATACCACTTTAACATAACCTTTAATCAGAGCAGCATAACTGGACCACATACCACTTTAACATAACCTTTAATCAGAGCAGCATAACTGGACCACATACCACTTTAACACAACCTTTAATCAGAGCAGCATAACTGGACCACATACCACTTTAACACAACCTTTAATCAGAGCAGCATAACTGGACCACATGCCACTTTAACATAACCTTTAATCAGAGCAGCACAACTGGATCACATACCACTTTAACATGACATTTAATCAGAGCAGCATAACTGGACCACATACCACTTTAACATAACCTTTAGAGGTCAATGGATCAAGGTTTGAATGCTCCCAACTCCCAAGCACTGGAACACACAAACATTAGCCTATGTAGAATGCATACTTTTACTTTAGATACTTAAGTACATTCGGGTGGCTGGGTGGCACAGCGGACTAAGCGCTTGTCACCAACGCAAGAGACACTGGTATCGAATCCGGCTGTCAGCGTTGCCTCCGGCTTGGCCGGCCGTCATACTGGTTCAATTGGCAGAGTCAGCGGGAGGGAAGCCGGTGGGTGGTATTCTGGTCATTGTAAACAGCGACTGCTACAGGTCGGTCAGGGCGCCTGCACAGCGAGGGAGGGAGATGGTGAAGGTAGTGTGACCTCCCACACGTTACACTTCACCAATGAGAGTCCGCGCTGGCAGGTGAAAAGATGCTGCTTTTACTTAAGTAGAATTTTAATGGAGGATTTTTACTTTTACCAGAGTACTCATTTATCTGGGTATTTCTACTTTTACTTAAATTAAAGGAACTGTGTACTTCTTCCACCACTGAGTATATACTACATACGGACCTGCCTATGGATATACACGTGCAGGCAGATTTGTTGGTACACATTTGACAGTGCAGTAGGTATAGGCGGTTTCAGGAGAATGTTTGATGTGTTGCAGGGGAACAGGTTGGACAACATCTGACAGGAAATCTAATTCTGTTCTAGATCGCTGGGTTATGTTTGTTTTTGTCGTCAACTTGACACTGTCTATACATACAGTATACTGTATGTACCATAGACGCGCACACGCACACACACACACACACACATATACATATACATACACATACACATACACATACACATACACATACACATACACACATACTTGTTAGGCATTCTATTGACTTCCATTCATTCCCTAACACATACCACTGTTAATTACCGAGCCTTCTCTAAGACTAAGGGCCAGATCCACAAAGAATGGATTGCACGGAGCAAGTTGCACCCTTACTTAAAATTCATTATGAATTGAAAATGGGGGACCCTGATGTAAACAAGATGAAAGTCTTTCTCTGGTCTGCAGCCCCTTAACAATTGTGTGTATTGTGCCGTACTGTATTGTACCCATTCTGCAATCTGTTAAAGGGGAACTATTTTACTATTTCTTTCACTATTTGGGCACTTTTACACAATTCCTGTGAGTCTATGGAACACCTCTGTAATATATATTTTTTTTTTATTCATTGTTTTGTATTTCTAATCAAGTCCTCAAAAACAGCATTTTTCTACCTCAAGATCTCGAGCCGTTTTGAGCCTGGGCTCCAGGTCCAGGTCCAGCCACTGTGTGCAGCTCATCCTGCACCTCTCCATTATCATGCAGCGGTGTCTTTCTGACATCACAAATCATCACATTTTCAAATTACTCAGTTCAGTGAGGGTGAATATTGTGAGAGGAGAATTGGAAGAATGCGCCAATATGAGAATTTTGAGACATAGATCATATTAATATAAGTTCACATAGCTAGGAAACAATGCTAAACACTCAAAAAGGCCATTTATAAGATAGTTCCCCTTTAATACAATTTTCATTCAATCAATCACTGTGCAGATTGATTCATTGAATGAAAACTTTATTAACAGATTGCAGAATGGGTACAATACAGTACGGCTCAATACACACAATTGTTAAGGGGGATGCAGGCCAGAGAAAGACTTTCGTCTTGTTTACATCAGGGTCCCCCATTTTCAATTCATAATGAATTTTAAGTAAGGGTGCAACTTGCTCCGTGCAATCCATTCTTTGTGGATCTAGCCCTAAGACTCCCAAGATGTAGCACTGAACAGCACAGGAAGTCCTTCATTCCGACAGCCATCAGACTTTATAATGCATCACTGTGCCTCACTGCATCACTGAGCACAGGGTGACGGTACTATCTTCCTGGACTTTTATTTTTACTCTTAAACCGACATTGTACAATTTTACACTTTTACTGTACACTTACTGTATATTTCTGTATATTCTTACTGTATATTTTATATTAGAATGTATATACTTAACATAGTAAATGTATATCCCGGACCGAAATTTATTCTTAGGCTTATTTGTATTTTTATTCGTGACTTTTGTTTTTGTCTACTAAATGTTTACTGTTTACTGTGAGCGATTTGCAGTGCCAATTTTCCCTCGGGATGAATAAAGTATTTCTATTATATTTCTATTCTATTCTCTTCTCCTTGCTGCCCCCAGGCTGTGGAAATCCCTCTCCCCTTCCATCTGAGGCTCTATCAACCTCTTCAAGACCCATCTCAAAACCCACCTGTTCAAACTTGCCTTCTCGCAACACGGTTGCTGCTCCCCAAGTTTAAATCTTTAAATCAAATGTATTATTATTATTATTATTATTATTATTATTATTATTATTATTATTATTATTATTTATTATTATTATTATTATTATTATTATTATTATTATTATTATTATCTCTAGTGACATTACTCTAGCCTTGACCAAATTTTAAGCCAAATTGTACATAAACACAAGCCTAAACTGACCCTGAAAAACAGGCCTCACAGTTCACCACTTCTCTGAGTTTTTCTATTGTTGTGAGAACATTTGGACCTCACAAATACAGATCATACATGTGGAAGCTTACCAACACACACAGATATAGTACATACCTGTACATACATACATACATACATACATACATACATACATACATACAATACATACATACATACATACATACATACATACATACATACATACATACATACATACATACATACATACATACATACATACATATGATACATACATACCTGTACATACATACATACATACATACATACATACATACATACATACATACATACATACATACATACATACATACATACATACATACATACATACATACATACATACATAACATACATACATTGTGCAGCTTTCTATTGTGGTGGTGGAGTTTTAGGTGCACTTTAGTCTGTGTGTGTAAATAAGTAATGTTTTTGTGGTGTTTTTTATGCTGTGCGTTTTATGTGAATGTTGATTAGTGGTAGTTGAGCTATGATTATAATTATGTTTTCATTTTCGGATGTATGGAGGCACTGTATGCTTGGTTTAAAGTTGTGAATGGAGATGTAGTTATTTCACATGTGATCCAGGGACGTAGCGAGGAGTGGGCCTGTAATTGGTCGAGATACGTCACGTGGTGTCAGTGAAACTAGTATACAGGAAGTTGCGGGGAATTTGACAGCAGCGAAGGGAGACGATTGAGGAAACCGGTGAGTGGATGTGTGTGTAAGCGATTTGTTTTAAGAATGATAGTAGTATTGTGGTAGTTATTGATTGGAATGTGTGTCTTGTTTCAAGGTTTGTAACCTGTTGGAGGAAGAATTAAAAGCTTTTTTGCAACTGAGTGGCATCCTGTCCATCCCTTCACCCCAGCAGCGGGAGTAAAGCTGCACATACATACAATACATACATACATACATACATACATACATACATACATACATACATACATAACATACATACATACATACAATACATACATACATACATACATACATACATATATAACATATATACATATATACATTATACATACATACATAATACATACATAATATACATATATACATATATACATATATACATATATACATATATACATATATACATATATACATACATA